>NC_064616.1:445618347-445923891 GCF_023898315.1 Schistocerca nitens | reverse complement strand
TGCGTGCAGATGCGAGATGCTACGTGGAACCGGGACGCTGGAATATCTTACTTTCCGGTCTCTCGGGAAATGCCCTTCGCAAAGATACGTTCGACATCACGTGGAGATTTTCTTGTGTAGGTGGGGGCTCTTATTCCTCTCTACGCCGCCCCCCCTCCCCCCCTCTCTCTCTCTCTCTCTCCCTCTGTGTGTCCGCCTTTCTGTCCTCCCGAAAGGGGCTCAAACGGAAGCCGTCTGTAACGTTTATCGCACAGCTTACGTCAGATACGAAATAGAAGCGAGCAAGAAAGAGCTGCTCTGAGGTACCATTCGAGCCGAGCCGCCGCCTCCCACACCCAAAGCTTGGCAGCATCGCCTCTCATTCTTTTGTGATGTCTAACACCTCATCTCTGTATGATGGCGAGCACCTGCATCCAGTGGCAAATGCATTGCTGAAACGTATCCTTTGAAAAGAAAAAAAAGATAAAAAGACGTCTCTTATTCGAATATGAATTTCAGCAGTCGTTTAACCAAGCGTCTGCAAACCATCATACGATACCGTGCGTCTACTAATCAAAAGCAATAATGAAATCGCAGAAGGAAGCGTTCATAAAAATAAGCTTCTTGATCTAGTTTAACCTGACATGTCTCTTACTACTGACTGCCGTTCGCCATGAAAATGAAGTCTGCCTGGCTTTTCTAAGGCTGTTGCCTAGAACAGGCGGCACAGCATTTACTTTCTTCGAACGTTAATACTGTAAGTACAATCTTTAGCCATTTTAAAAACTATCTTAGCGATCCTTGCAGCTTCCTCCAAACTTAAGATTACGACAATTTTCTTGTACACACAAACGGTACGTCGCTCGGAACGTGAAAAAGAGTGCATTTCAAAGGTTCATAAGCCGTTACGTTATCAAACATAGATATTAAATATCAGGAAAACTTAAGATGACGACGAACTTTCTTTTGGAATTGTGGTTGTAAATGACTTCTTTAATCAAAAGCATCACAAAGCGGATGTTACTCTTTTCCTAACGGGTGGTTATAATTAAAGTGCAGCTACTCATAGAGGTCCCGTGTAGGCTGTAATTATCGTGTGGCAGCCACACATGGTAGATATCCTAATACGTTAATCTTCGTACATCCATAGTTGAAATGGAGGACAGTGGGACGTCGGCTGGTATAAATTTATATTAAAAATTAAGAAATTCCTCCAGCTGTACTTAAGGTGTCGATTTTATTTATGGCAACTAGTTTCAACGTTGTAACAACGTCATCTTCAGGCCCATACACTTGTTGAAGTCAACTGCGTGCGGCTGATACTAGAAGTCAGTGGGTACGTCCGTATCTCACCACTGACTTCTAGTATCAACCGCACGCAGTTGACGTCAACAAGTGTATGGGCCTGAAGATGAAGTTGTTACAACGTTGAAACTAGTTGCCACAGTAAAATCGACACCTTAAATACAGCTGGAGGAATTTCTTCATATTTAATATAAATTTTAATATAATACGTTAATGCCGATCAGATTTTCGATGGAAAAAATTACTTCCAATTTTGGCCACCAGGTGCATATATGAAGCTGTCCACTGTTCGTATGACTGTATGACATCAACACTATCACTTGACAAGCCACAATACGAGTGAACAGTATGGTTGCTGAGAAGACAGACCGTGTGCTGTAAGTGAAACTGTTTTATGTGAACGGTAGCAATTACAGTGCTGCATTGAGAGAGTATCGCTGACGAAGGTCTGAGGTGGGACCCGACGTCATTAAATGGTTTGAAGAAGAAGAAGAAGAAGAAGAAGAAGAAGAAGATGATGATGATGATGATATATGAAAACACGAGTTAGCATGGTGCGGCATCTGGGAGAGGAAGGCGTCTTAAGCCGGTGGAGGTTGCTGACGAGGTAGCTGTTGCTGAATATGGAGCACGTGCCCAGGGTACAGCTAGTGCTCATCCAGTGTCACAAAAATGGTCTCTCCCATGGTCAACATTACGGAAAGTTTTGCGGTCTATATTACAATGACAGCCGTACAAGATCTGCACGGTGCAGCAACTGAAACCTCATGATCAGCAGCAAACATTCTGAATTTCCTCTTCGGTTTCTGTCACGAATTGAAGTTGAGGATATGTGGCCAGGCAGGATACTATGTAATGACTAGAAACACACAACTGGCAGATTTTAGGCTACTGTTAAATTGAGTGTTGTGCACTTGTCATATATGATTGTTGTGTGGATTCAGAAGCACTTTTATTCTCGGTCCATTCTTCTTTGAAGCGAAAACACTCAAAGAGCCTGTCAGGTGTTCCGTGACGTCCGCACATTATCGAGACGACCTTTTACAGCATGCTATTCTTGTTCTGGAAGAGCACAACTGTGTGGAAACCACTGTTTTCACGATGGATGGGGCAACACCTCATGTCGCTCGTCCAGTTAAAGATCTGTTTAACGAGACCTTCCACAAACGTGTTATCTCCAGAGGTTTTCCCTATGCATGGCCTGCGAGATCACCTCATCTAATTCCATGTGAGTTTTGTCTCTGAGGTATCGAAAAGAACGCGTTTATCAGGGACACGTTCGGTCTCTACGTGATCTTAAGGTCGGTATATAGGACAACACTGCTTAGATTCCACCGGACTTGCGAGAAACTGTTTGTCACTTCGCTTTACGAATGAAGCACCTAGTCGGCCTCTCCGGTACTCGTAAATTGTGTAAGTGACAGTTAATAACAACATCAAAACTATGCCTTTCTAACTTGTTTGATCTTTTCTGCCCACATCCCGTTCCTAATCCATTACATATGGAAACATTTCTATACGGATTTCTTGCATTCACAGCGCCAGGTTTGCACCTAATGGCAAAAATGGGAACTAAATTTGTTTCAGCGTAGATCGGTTCCATATTAACGCATTAGAACACATGCCAAGATTCGCTGCCGTACTACAATTACAGCCCACACTGGACCTCTCTTAGTAGCTGCACTTTAATTATAACCACCTGGTAAATTAGGAATAATTATTTATGAGCATTGCCCATGCTTGAAATAACAATGCGCTATGGTCATTATAACAATCAACCGTAGTAGTTTGATCCACTAAAATGGATGCAGTCAGAAAACGGCACACGGCGACTTGCAGTTGCTTCACATTTGAATTCTGGCGGACGATGCCACCGAAGTATGGTCTGCTGACTAATCTCATTCTAGTAATGCATTTTCGAAGTTCAAGTACGATAACTTATAATTACATGCACCAGTCTTTTTTAACGACGCACTTTTAAAGTGCTGTGTAGATGTTAAATATTAAAGCTGGACTTTGCAAGGGGTGAACCGTAACAACTCCGCCAAAATTTCAGAGGTCGTTCAGCGAAAGTTTGATATCAGGGATCTCTGGTCTATGGTGGCTCTTTACAGAATAATAATGTAATTATGATTTATTCACCTCTGTATCCAGAATTATCTCTGTTTCTGTGAAAATACTTTCACAACAGTGAAAAAGCCTGTAACACGAAATAGCCAAAACGCAGTAACACGAAAGCATCTGGTTATTTGTGGTTGCCTATGTACAGATCCGAAACTACTGTGTGTGGTTGCCGTTGCTGCCTGAACATCTGAGCATAGCGTCGTCGTGCTGCTTTTCCATTGTACTCAGTGAACCCTTAGACGAGACGCATACTGGCTTACACAGTATCACAGATACTGCTCTGTATCACTGGCAATGTACAACTAACAACTAACACTAACGGAAAAACTGAACCAAGACAAGACCGAATGCAAGCTTAAGAAGCAAGAGTTAAGTACGCCTTAAACTGAGGTGACAGAAGTCATGGGAGAGGATATTCACGTTTACAGATGGCGGTACTACCGCGTACACAAAGTATAAAATGGCAGTGTATTGTCGAAGCTCTGATTTGTCGTCAGCTGATTCATGTGAAAAGGTTTCCAACGTGATTATCGCCACACGGCGGGGACGTAAGACAAACGTATCCGTTAGGACAGTGCGGCTAAATTTGGCGTTAATGGGCTATGGCAGCAGTCGACCGACGCGAGTGCCTTTGCTAACAGCCCTTTCCTTGACCCGTTACCATATCAGTTTGACCCTAGACAACGGGAAAACCGCGGCCTGGTCAGATGAGTCCCGATTTCAGTTGGTAAGAACTGATGGTAGGGTTTGAGTGTGGCGCAGACCCCACGAAGCCATAGACATAACGCACTGTGCAAAGTGGTGGTGGCTCCATAATGGTGTCGGCTGTGTTTACAGGGGACAGATTGGGTCCTCTGGTACAACTGAACCGATCACTGAGCGGCTCCTAGGTATGTTCGGCTGCTTTGAGACCATTTAAAGCCATTCATGGACGTCATGTTACGGATGACAATGCGGCATGTCTCCGCGCCACATCTGTTCGTGATTGGTTGTGCAAATATTTTCAATGCAATAACGACACATCGGGTAAGAAATCGAACTAATTGTAATTGCTTTGTAGCGAACCACTGTAAACCGCCCTTACAGCAAAATATTTTTAAAATAACCTTCAAACTTTTGTTGGTCGAGTTCTGGTTTATCCGGTATATAATAAACTATCGTTCTACTTTGCCAAATCTAAGAATGAGGCCAAATAATCACACATTTCACGATTCCATAGGATGGTTGATCAAATAGTTCGACAGTACGAGTGATTATTGTTTGAGATACGTAAACGGAAAAAAGAAACATTTCTAAGACCGCATTGAATTTTGTGCGTCCAGTGCTCCCACGCCCTCGTCCTCAAGCGAGCGGCCAGCCACACTCCATCGCCGAAGCCGTTATTCGGCAAGCTATTCCCCTTGCGGCAGAAGCAGCTGGTTTCCCACCTTCTGCCTTTGACTAAAACGTGATCAATATAGAGCTTAGCTACATCTTCAGACGATATGCTCACTAAATGAGCCATCACAAACAGGATAACAAGAGCGCATCACAATAGCGTTACGAAAAGTGAAAAAAATCTTCGTCTCAGTGAGATACGCGTATATAAAACGCATTTGACTTTCCTTCTACTGTCAACTAGTTCAACAACAAGTTACACAAGCATAGTTACACCGAGAACCTACTACGAAGATGCAAACGGTGACAAATTTCTCATTCTACGACAAAGCAAGCTTTGTCACCAGTGAAAATCAACGATTTAGGGTAGGTATATAAAATTATTTTAGGTAAAAATGCAAGGAATATTTGACTTAGCTCTACTAACCGTGAAGTTGTTTTCAGGGTCTACGGAACATCCATCTACAGTTTCCATAACTTCGTACATGGACTTCCACGCTTTTAAAGTAATTTCTTTAGATGGGAGAACAGATGAAAGACAAAACTGCTACATTTGATGAATAGGGTAGTTTTTTTTAATGAAGTCTACTTCAAATCCCAACACACCTCTCACAGTCTTCATTCAAGATGCTTTACTGTTTCATCCAGCTGGCCAAAGTGTGTTCCGCAGCATTAGTTACTGTTTCACCCTTTGAAATGCTATCCTTTCTTCTAAGAGTAGGTGAAATGGTCGCGTACACGCGAATGCCCACCGCTCTCACTGTTCTGTGGGCTGTTTCGTTTCTGACTGATCAACGTCTTATTCACAGTACCAAATGGGACCCCAAAACAAGTTAGATTCTTTTAAAACCGACCAAACATTCACTTTGGCATGTGCTTCTGTCAGCGTTCGACAAACGTAAAATGCACTGTAAACTTTCTTATGTAGGTCTATGACGTCATCCATTTCAGACAATTGTAACTGCCGGTCGCCAGTTCAGTTGTTATATTGTTCACTTTATCACTATCCACATCTATGGTTAGTGTTAGGACTTCCATCACCTGCCCAATATTTCATTTCACCCATTTGAACGGAGCACAATGCAACTATCTACAAGTGTACGAACAGAACTGTGTCACAGGTCACGTTGACGTTCTAGGTAAAATATTGGTGCATAAGGTACTAGCATATGGAAAACAGAACTTCAGTCTTTTCAGAGCCATCTCCGAGTGAAGCACAGAAATTTGCACCTTCCAATTTTAATATCTCACAGATTGCAGATTACATACTTTAGTAACAATATCAACATTCTCTCACACAGCTCGAACTCTCAAAATATCTGCCTCATATCAACCTTCTGTTAGTGACTTGTCAACCGCACTTGTGTGTTGTTATTCATTCAGGAAAAGAGAAGCGAGAAAGAAAAAGGAGAAGCGGAAAAAACAAAGGAGAAGCGGAAAAAACAAAGGAGAAGCGGAAAAAACAAAGGAGAAGCGGAAAAAACAAAGGAGAAGCGGAAAAAACAAAGGAGAAGCGGAAAAAACAAAGGAGAAGCGGAAAAAACAAAGGAGAAGCGGAAAAAACAAAGGAGAAGCGGAAAAAACAAAGGAGAAGCGAAAAGACAAAGGAGAAGCGAAAAGACAAAGGAGAAGCGAAAAAAAAGGAACAAAATATAGCCATTGCATTTGAAGCCGACTGCCGAACGATTCTACTGCCGACAACATACAGCGCTTAAGGACCACGAAGATAAGACACGAGAAATTTTCACGATTATGAGCAGCAGAGCTGTTAACGCTGAACATAAACATTGGTCTCGCAGTTTGAGTGCATCAGCGACCAGAGCACCGTGCGGAGAACCAGTAATAAGAGCGTTGTCCAGAAAGTAAGTTCCGATCGGTCGCGAAATGGAAACTACCGGGAAAATCCGGTAAAGCTTTGCACAGATGTGTTGGGCAGTGTCTCCAGTATGCCCGTCGATTGTGTCGCGTCGCTCTTTTCAGTTTTGAGTGAACAGTGAGCACGTAAAGATGCGTAGGGGATAGCGTCTCCCGCCAAGTATGAGGGCCTAGTCACAGATTTTGCCTGTGTCATGCAGCCCACATAACACAACTGTCGAGCAGTTCCTTCTCCATGGCAATTCTCGGCCGCACACTGCAGGGGCAATGCAGACGCTCCTGCAGCGCTTTCGGTGAGAAGTGTTTGATCACCCACAATACAGTTCGTAATTGGTTCCCCCTGAGCATCATCTCTGCTCACAAGAACCGCTGGCTATGAAGACACTATTTTTCCACAGACAACGAGCTGCAGAAAGTACATGCGACTGCTTTCTATGACGAAGACATTGGAAAATTGATACAACACTAAGACAAAACTCGAAGTTGGAGCGGCGACTATGTAGAGAAGTAGGTGGAAGGTGTACCTAACTGTTGAAAATAAAACTTTTCTGGTTTTCGCTGTGATTTCCATCTCGCGACCAATCGGAACTTACTTTCTGGACAATCCTCGTGCAAGCTAAAGTCGTCGTATGGCAGACACGGAGTTCCAATAACAAACGAGAAAACCAAGAAAACACCGCATCCGATGCAGCCTGATAGATATGGTGAATAACGATTAACCTAATACAGAGCGTACGCCATGCAGTCGGCTTTATGCCCTTTTCTCCGACAGAGAGAGCCGCTAGCATATCCGCTTCTTGCGCGTCCTCGCGGTACGAGCGTCAACCTTAGATTGCTGAAGCTCATAGACGTTACCGGTGTCGATTGGATCTCGCGGCGGAGATACAAGACAATAATACGTCCAAACGGCGTAGTGTATCATCATACTGCACTCGCATATAGGGCACAAGGTGATATGCAACGCCCCGTCCGACAATGTGATCCGTTTCCTGCGGTTGACCAGTATGATTTTATGCTAATTATGGGGTTGTTTCTTGTTGAACAAAGCGGATGGTTACGTATTGTTTCCTGCTCAATGCTATCATACTTTACTTTTAATAACTTCGTAGTCCACAGGCCGGTAGTAAACATCACCTGAGAGTTGATTATGTACTTAGAAAAATGAGCAACAACCAACGTTTTCTTACTAGAGAATAAACGCCCAAATCTGTATTTCTTCAACAGTTTTCTATGTTTAACAGTTCACAATGAAATGTTTGTGGGCTATTTCATCCCCCGTACAAGCGCTTTCTCAGTCTAGCGTCTAAATGTAACACACTGCTTATATGAAAACGAACAAAACAAAAAAAAAAAAAAATCACGGGATATGCTTTTAAATTTGCATCTGACAATAACTTCCGGATGTGACAATTGACCAGTCAGTCTCAACTGACTCACTTCGCCATCAGCAATGAAATGTCTGTAACATATTACATTTCTCGGTGCTCTTCAATTAGAGTAATTAACGCAGATCGTTACGTCTCTCCACTATCACCAGCTACTTCAACACGCATTCAGAGCGAAAGCCGCAAACCGCTATTCTGAATGAAACGCGCAGTTCGCCACCGAGATGGAGTTGACTTGCTGCCAGAATCAATATCAGCGGACACATTGGCACCGAACCCTGGGTATACGACTTTCCTCGTTCGCTACAACGTAAGTAGTATGATACGAACGCCTCTGTGTAATAATATGGCTTACAGGCCAGCAAATTTTAGCAAATCAGGACAGTTGCATCGGTATACCAAGAGTTCGCATATATTTCTGCCAAATAACAAGAAGCGAAACTGGAATAGTTATAACGGTACAACAATAGTTCAGCAAACAAAATTTTCAGACAAGAATGACAGGAATTTTGTGGCTCAGAGAGATGGTACGAGATGTAATTCGAAGCTGGGACAACTCCTTGGACTATAACGTTAGAGAGAGTCCTGAAACGAAACAGAACCTCTGAAGGATAATTAAGAAAGAGGATAGAAGAAATGTTGGATATATCCTCAAGTAAAATACACGGAATAAAATATGCAAACCGTCCACTCTAAGTGGCCCTATCAGCAATTTTAAACATCAAGATCATGAACTAGTGTGAAATATTAACATGATTAAGGACACGTTGTGAGTTCTACTCATCGGGCGTGACATCAGAACTGGATTCTCAATCAGCGCTAGGGCCCATTCCTAGTATTTTATACCAGCTAGAAGGAAGAATATCTCCAGCTCACAGCTAGTCGTTTTTGAAGAGCGGAAATTTTGAAATACCGGGAAATACATGTTCTTCTAATTCAGAAACTGGCTGTAAAATGCGAACCTGTGGAAATGTCATTAACGTTAAGCATTACCTGTGCATATCGATATAGATATTCAGGAATATCCGCCTCTTTACTTGCCCTCAAATACGACTAGAGAAAGTTGGTCATAGCATAGTATGGGTTGAGAAAGATCCACCCTGAAATTTCGTACTTTTTGAGTGTCAATCTCATATTTTGATTACCCCGTCACCAACTTGAAATTAACTGTACTACTGTAACTACAGCAAAGAGTAATTTACTTATTTATTTTCTATATATTTATTTGAAAGAACAAAACAGGTATCGAGTGGGAACCACTTCTATCCGTGTGGTTCACTTGTGTCTGCCCAGCTGTTCGTGCTGATCTCAATCCTGCAACAGTGTCGTTTGCATGGAATAATTGTGAAGACAGTAACAATACAAAATTTAGTGTCGTTAATTTGCAAGAAAAAGTTCACAGATACAACAACGAATTTGTCCACTGTATAATCAGACTGATATATAAGAGTATCTACAGGGTGTCCCACGAGGAATAGTCAATATTATGGATATGGCAGAAACGACCACTTCGGAAAAAAAATCGTATGGACATATGCCCCATTCCGAATGATTTCCTAGACAGAACACATTTGATGCACGTTTGTTTCTGTGCTAGTGGCGAGCAAGTATGTCTTCGACGTTTTATTCTAGCCCAACACACATCATTGCTTTCAAATACACTGCTCGGGATGTCTTTCTGCCACTAAACTAGGCGGTTGGACGCACAGTTGTACGTGGTATGTGTGCGAGGGATTGAAGGTGTATCAGAGAGAAGCATCGATTAACTGTGTTTGGTCACGCGCTAGCTAAAATGCCACACATCCCCACTAATGAAGAATATGCAGACAATGGTTATGTTTACGGTTTCTGCGATTGGAGTGCTCCTGCTGCTGTCTAAGAATACCGTCGGCGATTTCAGACACATCGGATTCCTGATCGTAGAGTGTTTACCAGAGTCTTCAGCACACTGTGTCAAACAGGTATTCTTCCAAGTTTACATTTTTCTTCTGAAACTGTAGCTGAAGAATCTGTACAGAATCAGCAACACACTGCTGAAATGGTGCACAGCGTAGTCCTATCAGCATACGGCGACATTCCGCACGTAGCAGCATCCCACGAACACGTGTATGGCGACCATTACATACTGATAACCTTACCCATTCACAGACAGCGTGTCCTCAATCTTCACTTTGGCGACAATGACATACTACTTGAATTTTATCACTGATTAGATGACGATCGTCATTTGCTTCCATTATTAATATTCACTTACGAAGCCACGATTACACGGAATGCAATCAACAACAAACATAATAAGGCTCTAAGAAAAATCTATGCGCTACAGTGGAAACCAGTTTCAGAGTTCGTTTTTCGACCAACGTTTGTTGCGGCATGATGGGTAGTCACTTTAGATGAGCGGATGAAGAACAAACTTACTTGCATTATCTGGAAAATTTGTTTGTTGAAGACCTTGAGGACGTTCCTTTGGCCACGCGAACTGCAGTGTACTTCCAACATGACGGAGCACCTCCCCATTTTACCCGAAATTTGAGGGAACCTCTCAACCGCACTTACCCTCATCGCTGGATTGGTGGTGATAGTACAGTTCAGCGGCCACCAAGATCGCCAAACCTTACACCATTGGATTTTTGTTAATGGGATTGGATGAACTCCGGGGCGTAAAAATGTAAGGTGAATCGGCGAGATGAGCTGCTTGGTCGCATCATGGAGGCTGCTGTCCTCATCAGAAAAGTGCAGAGGCGCTCAAACAAGGAACACAGCATCTTCTCCAAACAGTGCACAATTGCGTCGAAGGTGACGGTGGGATATTCAAACATTGATTGAGATGTGTACAACAGCTATAATGTGACGTGTTCTTAGAGATGAATGTGGTAAAAATAAGTATTTTCAACAGATACTTTGTAAAACGCATGTTATGCTTACTAACTGTTGTACATGTGTAAAGATGAAAACTTACGCAAAAATACAGAAAATAAATAACAAAGTACATTAGATGTGTTCTACCGCGGGAACCATTCGTAATAGGGCATATGACAATATGAAGTTTTTTGTTTCAAATGATCGTTCCTGTCACCCCTGAATATTGCGCATTCCTCCCGGAACACCCTGTGTAAGATGTCCGGCATGAACAAGCTAATGGTTAGCACAGCATGCCAGCAAATACGAACTTAATGCAACCTAAAATAGTATTTCACAACTTATATATTTTTTATTTTAGACAAAGTAACATAAAAAGATAACAATACATTCCTCATCTGGGTATTCTATACGTCATAAACGGAATTTCTTGAACAAAGGGTTCTTAACATATGCCTTGCGATTTGTTACGCCAAATGACGTATGAAACTCATCGAATCTGAAAATGACCAATATATGGCACAAACGGGTTATGGGTGTTGTATTATGTGACTGTGTGTAAAAGAGAAACAGCACACTACTATATACTTATGATTAAGAAATTACTCGCTCCTCGTACAGCGTCAAGATGACTGCCTTATGTCTCAATTCTCAGCTCTCTTCTATTTTGAATCCACACACGAGATATGGACAGTATCGTTTCACCAGGTGTTAATACTCTTCATCTACATCGATACTTTGCAAATCACATTTAAATACCTGTCAGAAGGTTCATTGAACCACCTTCACAATTCTCTATTATTCCAATCTCATAGCGCGCGGAAAGAACGACCACCTGTATCTTTCCGTGTGAGCTCTGATTTCCCTTATTTTATCATGGTGATCGTTTCTCCCTACGTAGGTCGGCGTCAACAAAATACTTTCACATTCTGAGCAGAAAGTTGGTGATCGGAATTTCGTGAGAAGATCCCGTCGCAACGAAAAACGCCTTTGTTTTAATGATGTCCATCCCAAATCCTCTGTCATTTCTGTGACACTCTCTCCCCTATTTCGCGATAATACAAAACGTGCTGCTCTTCTTTGAACTTTTTCTATGTACTCTGTCAGTCCTATCTGGTAAGGATCCCACACCACGCAGCAATATTCTGAAAGAGGGACAAGCGTAATGTAGCCAGGCTCTCTAGTAGATCTGTTACATTTTCTAAGTGTCATGGCAATAAAACGTAGTCTTTGGTTTGCCTTCCCACGACATTTTCTGTGTGTTCCATCCAATTTAAGTTGTTCGTAATTGTAATTAGTACGTATTTAGCTGAATTTACGGCCTTTAGATTTGACTCATTTATCGTGTAACCGAAGTTTAACGGATTTCTTTTAGCACTCACGTGGATGACCTCACACATTTCGTTATTTAGGGTCAACTGCCAATTTTCGCACCATATAGACATCTTTTCTAAATCGTTTTGCAATTTGTTTTGATCTTCTGCTGACTTAACTAGTCTATAAACGACAGCGTCATCTGCAAGCAAACTAAGACGGCAGCTCACATTGTCTCCCAAATCGTTTATATACATAAGCAACAGCAAAGGACCTGTAACACTACCTTGGGAAACGCCAGAAACCATTTCTGTTTTACTCGATGACTTTCCATGAGTTACTACGAACTGTGACCTCTGACAGGAAATCACGAATCCAGCCACATAACTGAAACGATATTCCATAAGAACGCAATTTCACTACACGAAGGTTGTGTGGCACAATGTTAAAAGCCTTCCGGAAATCCAGAAATACGGAATCCATTTGAAATCTCTTGTCAATAATACTCAACACATTGTGCGAGTAAAGAGCGAGTTACGTTTCACAAGAACAATGTTTTCTAAATCCGTGTTGACTGTGTGTCAATAGCCCGTGCCCTTCCAGATAATTCATAATATTTGAACACAATACACGTTCGAAAATCCTGCTGCATATCGACGTTAATGATATTGGCCTGTAATTTAGTGGATTACTCCTACTACCTTTCTTGAATATTGATGAGACTTGTGCAAATTTCCAGTCTAAGGGTATGTATCATTCGTAGAGCGAACGGTTGTATATGATTGTTAAGTATGGAGCTAATGCATCAGCACACTCCGAAAGGAACGTAATTGGTATACAGTCTGGACCAGAAGACTTGCTTTTAGTGATTTAAGTTGCATCACTACTCCGAGGATATCTTCTTCTACGTTACTCATGTTGGCAGCTGTTCTTGATTCGAATTCTGGAATATTTACTTCGTCTTCTTTAGTGAAGGAATTTCGCAAGGCTGTGTTTAGTAACTCTGCTTTGGCAGCACTGTCTTCGATAGTATCTCCATTGCTATCGCGCAGAGAAGGCATTGATTGTATCTTGCCGCCAGCATACTTCACATTATTATAAGCATCTCGCATTGAACTCCGCGGTAAATTTCGAGCTTCTGCAAAAGATCGCCAGTCTTGGAAATTTTGCGTAGGTTTAAATTTGGCATGTTTATTTTCGTTGTTTCTGCAACAGTGTTTTGACTCGTTTTGTGTACCATGGGGGATCCGTTCCGTCGTTTCTTAGTTTATCTGGTATAATTCCATCAATTTCTGCCGATATTATTTCTTTGAATTTAAGCCACATCTTGTCTATACTTATACTGTTAATTTGGAAGGAATGGAGATTGTCCCTCAGGAAGGGTCAAGTGAATTTTTATCTGCTTTTTTGAATAGGTATATTTTTCGTTTATTTTTGGAGGATTTGAGGGTTGCAAAATCCAATCTCGCTTCGACAACCCTGTGTTCACTAATACCTGTATCCGTTTTGATGCTCGTTATTAACTCAGGATTATTTGTTGTTAAGAGGTCAAGTGTGTTTTCACAACCGTTTACTATTCGCGTGGGTTCATCAACTAACTGCTCGAAATAATTTTCAGAGAATGTGTTTAGCACAATTTCGAATGATGTTTTATGCGTACCTCCGGAATTAAACATGTATTTTCGACAACATATCCAGGGTAAATTAAAGTCACCACCACTATAAATGTGAGTCGGATACGTGTTTGAAATCAGACTCAAGTTTTATTTGAACCTTTCAGCAATTTTATTATCTGAATTAGGATGCCGATAAAAGTATCCAGTTACTGTTTTATTCCGGTTTTCAAGAATGACTTCTGCCCATACTAACTCAGAGGAACTATCTACTTGATTTTCGCGACAAGATAAAACTACTTCTAACAGCAACAAACACGCCACCGCCAACCGTGTTTAACCTATCTTTTCGGAACACCGTTAGGTTCTTCGTAAAAGTTTCGGCTCAACTTATCTCCGGCTTTAGCCATCTTTCACTGCCTGTAACGAGCATCAATGCTTTCTATTAGCGCATGGAGTTCTGGTACTTACCCAACACAACTGTTATACCGATGGTTCCTGTCTACGTTCTTCCTCTGTTCAGCCTGCAGCCTTTGTGACTGAAGCCCTTTTTGTGTTTTCCAGAGACCATCTAACCTAAAAAACAGCCTAGCCCACGCCACAGAGTCCCTGCTACCCGTGTAGCCGCCTTTTGCGTGTAGTGAACTCCTGACCTTTTCAGCGGAACCCGCAACCCAGCCAGCCTATCGCGTAAGTCGAGGAATCTGCAGCCTACACGGTCGCAGAACTGTCTGAGCCTCTGATTCAGACCCTCCACTCGGCTCTGCACTATCGGTCGGCAATCGGTCCTGTCGACTATTCTGCAAATGGTGAGCTCTGCTTTCATCTTTCAAGCAAGACTGGCAGCCTTTACCACTTCTGTCAGCCGCTCGAAAGCAGAGAGAATCTTTTCAGATCCAAAGCGACACATCATTGGTACCGACGTGAGCAACCTTGTGCTCCTCATGGCACGTCTAGAATGAATCCATCCTGTTTAAACACGGGGTGCACAATGGCTTTCTTCCCCTCCTTGACAGCCGAGTCCCTAAGGCGCCCCACAACACGCCTAGCATTGGAGCTCCCAACTACCAATAATCTGTGATTGCCCGGATCTTGCAGGCTGAGAGGTTTCCTCTCAAACAGGACAAGCGACTGCATCTGGCTGAGGGAAAGTGTCAACCACAAATTCAAATTTGGTCATCACTTGGGACTCCAGAACCTGTTCATAGAGCCAGTTTCAAAAAGCGTATTGTAATCTGTTGAAAACCCAAAACGGAACAGTAAGAAGACTATTTTACTGGAAATTATACGAAAATCGTTGGTAAATGAACGAAGAGATGAGAATCCTTTTCTATGGGCCCCTGCTCATGTAGGATTTATTTACAATGACAAGCTGGACCAGTTAGCGAAGGAGGATATTGTTTCTGGCCCTATAACCAATCTGAGTACCATCCTATTTCAAATTATGGATGCGGATACTGGCCGAAGATAGGTGCCTTTCAATCTGCTATAAAGGAAAATAATAGGACGCGATACAGTCTGTAATTAGAAATTCCCATGGTTTCATAAATTTCAGGCGTGCCAGAAGCTGGTGCACGAATTCATACCAACCATAGTTCAACTCATTCCAGATTACAACGATGGGCATCAAATATAAGGATTTCTACGGCTACCGAAGAAACACGGAGGAGTTGCAAACTTCTTGCTGTTTTCCTTCAGTTCCTTCGAAGCACAGCACAATGATGTACTGCAGAACCTTGTGAAACTGACGGCGCCCCTTCAAACGAGAGATCATCTTTTATTGTGTTACAAAGTCCTTTAACATACAAAGCCCTTTTTTGTTTTGTACGAGATAGTAACGTGTGTACACGAAATTTGCTGTTCTGTCTAAGGTTGCATAAACAGAGAGATCCCCAGGTGTATACTTCCCAAACTCTGAGGTTTTGCTTTCTATTTTGTCTAGAACAGATACGTCAAGATATCTTATCTGTAATAATTCAACGTATGAGGAGACTGTAAAATAATTCTGAATCACTGTTCGTGCTATTTATGTTGTAATTTCTCTGTGTGTATGGGTTTAGACTTGTACCGTACTGTTGTCAGTATGGTTCAATAAACGCAAGCCAAATTTAAAAAAATCAGTTCCCAGGGAGATCCATTTCGTGTGCCTGATGAGAAGCAGACCTGTGGAACAGACCGATACTGGAATACACCAAGCGAGGGCGCAACAGCGGTCGAGTACAATCAGGAGGAACACGTTCAACAAGCTGTGAGCTGTGTTAAAAAAACAGCACAGGAACTCATTCCGCTGTAACAGCATGTTTTATTCAGGTAGTCCCGGAAGTAACTCCACCACTCTCGGGCTCCATACATTAATAACACGGATGAATTTATAAAAACAGCTGCCGGGAAACTGCAAGTGTTTCTGACAACCGGTTATTTTAAGGATGACGGCCCCTGGCGTTGTGAACAACGTCTGCATAAACGCGTAGATGCTCATGCCACAGACAGAACCATAAATATAGCACACGTGTCACTACATTTTACGGATACCTGCACTAACCCCACGTAACAGCAGATCAATGGAAATATCGCGGAGGTAATTTAATTGATTACTCCGCGGCACGCAAGCTGTCAGACTCCGGCGGAAACCCTACGAGCTTTAATATTACAGACGTCGTTAGTTTCGGTAAGTCACAAACTTGTAATGACAGACTAAACTGAATAAATGAGGTAAAGTATGGGTTATGACCATGATCAGTGCCTTCCTGAGGTATGTTAATCGACCAGTGCCAAATTCAGCTAGTAGATTACTTAATAAAACGCTCTGGAGTATCTTCAAGGATAAATTATCTGCCAATGCCGATAGACTCCTAAGCTACTGAAACCTAAGTAACAGCAACAGGATACGCTGTACTTCCGACAAAGGAGAGAGGGTATAGTTCAAAGTTTGGTCAACAGAGGCGTCTTGAGAGGGGAGGGGTGGGGGGAGAGGAGGTGGAACTATGGCCTTCTCGAAGGAACTGCGCTACGTCGCTAATACTATACTGCAAGAACTGAATTCTCCATCCAGAACTCGCCATGACAACATTCTTCCATGGCATTCCAACACAGCAGCTAGAAATTAGAAAACTCTAACCCAACCCAGCGATGGCTGTGGTTCTTAGTAGTGGAGATGGCACTCAGAGCATGAGATGTGGGGGTTATTTACTTGCCCAACATCCATGACAAATTAAGGCACAGTATAATCTTTTACAGTACGTATTGCTCTCATTTCCGCAAATGAAGTACACTCCAAAATGAAGTGCAAAACAATAAGTGTCAAAGAGATCCTGGCAGTTTCAAAATGCACGCTAGTAATACACTATTAACCAAAACTGAAGCTTATCAAGAAGTTATATTTTTCGGATAGGATCTCTGAAGGGTTGCACAACAAAGTAAAGTAATAACCGCTAAGCTGCTCTTCGTTTTTGTTGGTCATCGAGATAGTTTCGTACCAAGAGGGACTTCGACATCTGGTTACAATTGTTTATTGGCTTTTATGATGAATTTTACAAACAGGAGAGAGTATATATTCTAACAACAATGAGGCCAAGTCACTAGATTTGTCTTTTCTTTTGAAAGGGATGGGGGAATGTTCAGACTGTAGAATTAGTTCACACGAAGGCGACTAACATTTGCGAGAGAGTGAGGTCTCTCTGGTATTTCCTCTTTACTGACAGCTGTAGTGGTTTGGTATGACAATCTACGGACTTCATCTGTATCACAATTCTATTTTGTGAGCTCATAATCCAATTTAATTCCAAGTGTACCGGAAAAATCCTACACAGATAAACGGCGCCTTATTAGGCCTTTTCTGCTACTCACTAGCCAGTTCGTATATCTAAATGTATGCATGTAGGTTACAAGTGAATCGTAACTTAGCAGTTCAGCAATGTGAAGATGATATACAGAGTGGGCAAAATAAAACTGAGACGGAAAATATTTAAAATATGACTGACTCGGGGCTAATCTTGTTAATGAACATTACAGAAGATACGTGAAATGTCCACTGTTGACATTGCTGCAGTGCTATCTTGCTACTAAGTTTGCATTGCCAACTTTGCTGGAGGTTTTACCAAAATACTTCCAGTGTTCAACTCTTGCGCAAACACTTCCGCACACGTTTTCCATGAATTCTGATGAATTGTGCTTCGTGTAACACTTGACAATGAACATTTGTTGTTCTACCCTGAGCACCATTTTGTGTTGCATTTTATGTGAAGGGCACACAGCCCGCCAGCAAGACAGGACAGCGCAGCGGGTAGCCGAAACACGAACTCGTAGGGGCCACGGCAGCAAGTACCAAAATTCTAACAGTTCCGGACGAAAACAGCAACTTTACACTTGCCTGCTGTCAGCTTAAAATAAACGTCGTTAAGTATAGCAGTATTGCTTACGTCGCTGGAGCATCCGCCTGCAATCTGTGATTGTCATCGCCACTTCTTGTCAAACATGAGACTGGTTCCCGATTGTTTGTTCGCGAATCAAGGGGAGTCGTCAATACAGCTGCTTTTAGTATTTTAAGTACTTGCGTCCTATATCAACTTCCACTTATAGAAAAGCTTCGAATTTTAGGGCGACATTAGAAGTATGCTAATCGGATTTCTTGAGAGTATCGAAGAAGACACTCGGCGGAGTGACAATACGGGAGGGTCATGAACAATCAGGATATGCCCATTCTTGCAGAAGTCGTCGTGTACCCTCAATTTAATTGAGGATACGAAACTACGGCTACAGATCCAGAGATCAATGGCTATATACGTTCCAGTGCCGCACTGAAATGAGTTTGTATGCCACAGTTCAGTAAACGTCTGCATTTGCATTACAGTACCTCAGATGTACCACACGCCACAATGGGTTGTAGACATCGTATTCGATGAAGTGGATAAACGGTGGAGGTAACTGGCAGATCAGTCAACTATCTCCTGCTATGTCACTTTCCTGTTTGGAGGCAGACAGGCATTACATATAGTAAAATCCATAATTGTCCTTTGTAAACACCCACAAGTTCTAATGCTGTATTGAGCGCAATTTCTTCACAAAAAAATGTCCACGAGCACCAATGCACAGAATCCACCTGGTGCTCATTCAGGGCGAACTCTACTTTTTGAAACAGGCATGGTGACTATTTCGTGTAGGGGTATATGTTTCATGGAATCTTTTTTCTTAAGAAGTTATACACGTTGCTGGATGAAAGGGAAGTGTTGTAGGTGTCCTAGTTCCACTGGATGATGGTCGTAGTGGCACCCCGGGGGTGATCGGATGGAGGTAAGAACGTGAGTCACGTTTCGTTTTCTGCCTGCACCACCTGTTGAGTCGTGACGATGTCAATGTGCAGAATTTTACATCAGCAGCGGAGGCGAGACGGAGGGGGTATGAAAGCCTAGGACGCCTCTGTTTTTTTCTTGCCCTCTTTCACGATTTTATCTTTGTTACAATTCCCGAGTTTTAACAGTGTTTGGGGTTAGCATTTGTGCATCGTGAAGGGAGGATGATCGAAGTGTCCTGCAGCCTGTAGGAGTGTGACTGCGTGTGTCAATGTTTCAATGGGGATGCAGTCACTTCGCGTTTTGCTAATGAATTCTACTTCCCTGTACTTTTCTTTAATATCTTCAGCGAATAACAACTGTTTTGTACTCGAGGAGGACAAACAAGTTGCTGAGGGAAGTGCTGCTTGCCATTTCTATTGAAGTTACTTTCCTCTCATGTGAAGACCAGAGAGGGAAAGCCAGAAAAAGTGTGGGAAACTTGTAAAGAAAGTTTACTTAATCTTACAGTCCACGACAAAAGCCAAGTTGTCAACATGGAAGCCATCCCGCACGCCAAGTCAGAGAGAAGGTGCAGTCAGAGAAACTTAATTGCGGCACGAGAAACGAAGGTGTACTGCAATGGCTGAGGGTCCTATGTTCACCATGTACGTTCCCACAAACGAGTTACGAGCCCTTTGAGAAAGGATGGCCATAGGGTTGGAGATGTAGTACGTAAAAATGACGTAGTCGGGATCAATGTTCACCAATCAAGTATTTACCAAAGAACTGTAGGCCTCCGGAGGAAACTTTAGTAAATCGATACATCCGTGCCAAAGCCTGCCACCAGAGCCATTTCCAACGTGTCCTAAGTCTAATGTTGGTCGTATATTATGCGATAAGTAAGACATCTTTCGAGAGGGATGCACGAATTATAACTGCTTCCAACTGTGTAGGGCAGCCTGACAGCCTCTCAAAGGGGAAGCTACAGCTGTTTCGTAGCCTGTCACCTCCTACTGTGGTAACTGATCAAGGTGAGCGTCTCATCTGCAATGACTGTACGCACAGACGACGGAAACTACATACTGACAAGGGGAGGCCACGACGTTTGGAACGCGGATTTAATGCAAACTTCGTACACTCGTAGTACTCCATGAGGACAACAAAATGTGTAAGCAGTAGCGCGTACTTCTCAAGCGTTATTGAGAAAATCGCAAGATAATTTCGGTCGTCAAATATATATCTGTGCGTGGCCAGTTTTACCATGAAGCGGCTGCAGCGGAGGGCTGCTGGCAAGGTAGCTCAGCGTGTTCGGTCAGAGCGTTAGCTACCCTTTATAATAAAAAAACTGAGCCAACAGATCAACGATCAAACTGAACGGGTGTCATCGGACGTCCGACCTGAACAAATTCAACGAACAATATAGAACATCAAAAAAAAAAAAAAAAGTGGTTTGCGTTCAAGCCGCTGGATCGAGTTCCGTTCGTCAGTTTTTTTTATTATTTTCAACACAGTTATTTTCTTTACTATTTATATTAAAATTGATATAAAGGGGAAAATACGTGTAATCGGATGAACTTTTATTAAATTTACAATGTTATTTGGCAGTCTACTAATTTTTATTGTCACAAATAATGTAATATTCATAACGTTCGACTAGTAAACGACGAAACGCATAAAGTGATACTGAAAATGTATGCTTGTCCGTGATTTGAGAAATACGTTATACCTGGAAGGAGCCCGAAACGACTTGTTACCTCCAAGTTTTGACCGGCACAGACGGCTTTCGAAAGATGTACAATTAATCTTCGCTTTCGACATTACGAGTGGAAGTTGCAGGATGGTATTTTTCGTAAAAACATGGAAAACAAAGTTAAACGGCACCAGGTGCTATGGTTCCGCATACGCAAGGTCTTTTGACGTTTTCCGTGGAAAAACAAACCTCGTTAACATTTTCAAAAACTTCTCTTTCAGACGATAATTTGGAAGCAAACCATGCATAACGCAGCATTTCCTTAAAAATCGGCGCTGATAATTGGTTATGCAGTATGGATTGTATTTTAATAGCGTCTTCCGAGAAGCAATTTCTCGTTCTCTTTCGATTAAATACGAACAGTTTTGAAGACACGGACAAGCATACATTTTCAGTATCACTTTATGCGTTTGGTCGTTTACTAGTCGATAGTTATGAATATTATATATTTGTGATAATAAAAAGAAGTAGACTGCCAAATAACATTGTAAATTTAATAAAAGTTCATCCGATTACACGTAATTTTCCCATTAAATCAATTTTAATACAAATAGTAAAGAAAATGACTGTGCTGAAAAAAAAACTGACGAACGGAACTCGATCCAGCGGCTTGAACGCCAACCAGTTTTTTTTAAAAAACATATTGTTCTGTATTGTTCGCTGAATTTGTTCAGGGCGGACGTCGATGACACCCGTTCAGTTTGTTCGTTGATCTGTTCGCTCAGTTTTTTTAATAGAAAGGATAACTAACGCTCTGACCGAACACGCTGAGCCAATGTGCCGGCACCACTTGGCTGCAGCCGCTTCATGGTAAAAATCCCCACGCACAGATTTATATTTGACGACCGAAATCATCTTGAGATTTTCTCAGTAACGCTTGAGAAGTACGCGCTACTGCTTACACATTTTGTTGTCCTCATGGAGTACCACGAGTGTACGAAGTTTACAGTAAATCCGCGTTCCAAACGTTGTGGCCTCCCCTTGTGAGTGAGATGGTGCAGTGGGAAGACGACAGCGACTAAAATCCCAGTCCCGCCATTCACACTTAGGTTTTCTGTGGTTATTTCCAAATCGATCTGGAATATGCCGAGATGATTCCTTTGAAATGGACAATGTTGATGAGCCTTTTTTGTATTTCACAGATGAGTGTCTTCAAAGAATTCATTTTACTTCATAGTGCGGAGCTGTGGTACTTAAGCATAAAAATGCTGAAAATTGTGAAATCGGGACACGTGCCTGGAGACCACCGAAACACGAAACCACGGATAATTCCACGCAGGTGTCTTTGGAGAAAGGGTGGGCGAAGAGATCGAAATTTGCGATATAGCTAGTGGGCTGCAGAAAGAGCCCTCTTAACGTTACGGCGTATGAAACAGTATGGCGTTACGCGTGATTGGAATGTCTTGCACTGAATGTGTAAAATGTGCAGTATCAGCGCATTTGATACGCTCAGCTCATCTCGCAGGTCGTTTGCGCTTCAACGGCGTTCCGTAGATACCTAGGCCTGGCATTAGAGGAGAAAATCGGATGTTCAAATGGCTCTGAGCACTATGGGACTTAACATCTATGGTCATCAGTCCCCTAGAACTTAGAACTAATTAAACCTAACTAACCTAAGGACATCACACACATCCATGCCCGAGGCAGGATTCGAACCTGCGACCGTAGCAGTCGCGCGGCTCCGGACTGAGCGCCTAGAACCGCGAGACCACCGCGGCCGGCTGTTTGAGTGGTGTAGTATACCCTCTATACTGTTTGGTCTAAACCAGTGAACAGTTTCTGTATGATGGCAACTTGCTGCAATCTAATGTCACTGGTTTTTATAAATGTGGTAACAGCACCTGAAGCTATTCTGCATACAGTGAAAATCATGCGAAGCGATCCTTTTCCCCTGTTCCACTCGCGTTCAATATGGAATCGATGGACCACTCACTTTTTTCCTTAATAGTAGCGCATATTTATAGTTCTATGCTCGTGGAGTACTACTGCAGATCATTGATTATCTACATCGACACTCTGAAAATCACATTTAAGCGCCTGGCAGAGGGTTCATCGAACCACCTTCACAATTCTCTATTATTCCAATCTCGTATAGCGCGAGGAAAGAAAGAAAACCTATATCGTTCCGTACGAGCTCTGATTTCCCTTATTTTATCGTAGTGATCGTTTCTCCCTATGTATGTCGGTGTCACCAAAATATTTTCGTATTCGAAGGAAAAAGTTGGTGATTGGAATTTCGTGAGAAGTTTCCATCGCAACTAAAAAGGCCTTTCTTTTAATGATGTCCAGCCCAAATCCTGTATCATTTCTGTGACACTCTCTTCCATATTTCGCGATAATACAAAACGTGCTTCCCTTCTTTGAACCTTTTCGATGTACTCCGTCAGTCCTATCTGGTAAGGACCCCACACCACGCAGCAGTATGCTAAAAGAGGATGGACAAGCGCAGTTTAGGCAGTCTCCTTAGTAGATCTGTTACATTTTCCTAGTGTCCTGCCAATAAAACGCAGTCTTTTGTTAGCCTTCCCACATTTTCTGTGTGTTCCTTCCAATTTTAGTTGTTCGTAATACCTAGGTATTTAGTTGAATTTACGGCTTTTAGACTGATTTATCGTGTAACCGAAGTTTAACGGATTTCTTTTAGCACTCACGTAGATGACCTCACAAATTTCGTTATTTAGGGTCAACTGCAATTTTCGCACCATTCAGATATCTTTTCTAAATCGTTTTGCAATTTGTTTTGATCTTCTGATGACTTTATAAGTTGATAAAGGACAGCGTCATCTGCAAACTACCTAAGACGGCTGCTCAGATAGTCTCCCAAATCGTTTATACAGATAAGGAACAGCAAAGGGCCTATAACACTACTTTGGGGAACGCCAGAAATCACTTCTGTTTTACTCGATGACTTTGCGTCAATTACTACGAACTGTGACGTCTCTGACAGGAAATCACAAATCCAGTCACATAACTCAGACGATATTCCATAAGCACGCAATTTCACTACAAGCCGCTTGTGTGGTACAGTGTCAAAAGCCTTCCGGAAATTCAGAAATACGGAATTGATCTGAAATCCGTTGTCAGTAGATCTCAACATTTGATGTGAATAAAGAGCTAGTTGTGTGAATCCCGTAGAGCAGTATGTCGGCTTAGTAAAAAATACCTTTACTTCGCTAGGTAATTTCCAAACGCCTCATTCAAGCTAACCTTTGTCAGTCTGTAAAATGAGGCATTGTATTACAAGAGCAACTTGGTGCGCCTGTGTCAATTTCCTACACCTTGTGATATACATCTGCCCAGTACAACGTTGATCTATTTTAATCTCACCGTTGAGTAATTGTGCACTTGCAGGGCCCAATAATGCGAGACAGGACTGTATAAACTTAAATATGTTAATGAACATCGAAAAAACGTTTCAAACAACCCACAAGGATATCAATGCGACAGAAATTTTTCCTGCGTCCACTTGTTTAACATGCAAAAACTCTCCGAAAACTGCATCTATCATTAGCTTACTACTACAAAAAACCACAATAAAAAAATTTTGGCGAATATGTAGAATGGAGGAAGCTGACTTTTTTAACGCTTTTTAAACACAAAAGTATTTGATATTTTTCAAAACAAAAAACACACCTCTTTACAAACTTCCTTACTGCCCTCAGCCAAACGCTACTTTTTTAAATGAGATTTGGAGCAATATATCAAATGGTTCAAATGGCTCTGAGCACTATGGGACTCAACTGCTGTGGTCATCAGTCCCCTAGAACTTAGAACTACTTAAACCTAACTAACCTAAGGACATCACACACATCCATGCCCGAGGCAGGATTCGAACCTGCAACCGTAGCGGTCGCGCCGTTCCAGACTGTAGCGCCTAGAACCGCTCAGCCACTCCGGCCGGCTCAATATATCAAGAGCTCGACTTCAAAGTTGCTGACTAGTTACTTTCCGCAATTAACGTTTCATTCGAGGGAGATCAAGAAGTGCTCAAAAGCACGCAGTGCATAAGATGGACAAATAATGAAATTATTCAGTTGTTCAGTCACGTTACTTTAATCTTTCTGTAAATATACTGGCTGAACAGCTAAATTTTCAGTGATAATGGGGTTAAAATAGCCTATAAACTAACCATAGTTCTTGTGCGATATATGGAATTTATTTTACTGAAATTCTTACCTTTCAGTATACCTTTAACGTGCCGTCCTTATTTCACGATCTTATTCTTAGCGCTCGAGGTGTATCGCTTCTGCAAATATCACATGGTAAATGTACCGTTTTGTTCAGTTCGTTAACTCTAGCCTACTTCATAACCTGCTGTTTACCTTTCTGCGTTGACTGCTGCCCTCAAAGCACACTGCGTAGGTGCGAAATGTTTGTGTAAGGGCCATAAAGAAATACGAGGACATTTCGATTTTATACCTGGTAGTATAACGTTCTGCATATGATCTTACCATTTAATGGCCGTTACTCAACAGGTATTCAATAAAAGCATCTCGTATACGGAGTTATACGGCCGCTAACGGAGTGCGACGTTGTCAATTTCTGATGTCCCCAGTAGTGGCAGAGGGCGCAAGGGTGACGTTTAGGAAAATGGAATTTCGACAGTTTCGACGACAACATAGTATCAAACGACGTTCTTGCCAATAAGTATTTAACGATTCACTGAACCGTCACGGGAATAGTAAACGTAAACACAGATACTACGTCTGACACTTCTCCATCCACGAAATGGCATGCACAACATTATTTCCTTCGGTCTAATGATCGGAGTACTGCGGCATTCTGCCATCACATGCTGATAGTTGTTGAAGGCGCCCATGCTCTACAAACAGCCGATACAAGCCACGGTCCCGAATCAGACTGCCGGCCACCACCTCAGCAGAGGTCTGCAACGGGGTCCACTTGTCCCAGTCAGGACAAATGACGAAGAGTGACATTGATGCGCAAGCCGTAGTGGCGCCAAATAGAAAGGACTGCAACAGGCTGGTAGCCACACATTTATACTTTTTTAGTCTATCAACAAGAATAACCTATTTCCATTGCACCACAGTATGTTATGAACAATCTTTAAGACTAAAAATGCGCAAACTTCGATGTCAAAGGAAGTTTAGGGCGTCTGCATTAATAGTTGACAGAGGAAACTAAAACCACGATACATCCTCGTCCTTTCCTCTCCCGTCTCTTCACCCGCACCTGCGTTCTCAGCGCTCTCAAGTAACGAATAAATAAAGTCTTTATTAAAAATATGAACAGGGTCATCATTTTGATTCACGTCATACAGTTACGCCAGTCAAATTTTATTGTATTTCGCTAGGACAGTTAATGCGCCATGTACGAGAGGGGGCTCAAAAATAGCTACAAACATTTCTTGCTGACAGATGGGCGGTAAAATGAGGGAGTAGATGGCAGCTGTAAAGACCAAGGAGAAGAAAGGTAAGGAAAGAATGAGAAGGAACAACCGAAGAGATTTAACCATCAAATTAACTGGGTAACGAACTCTTCCACAACGGAAGAATCTCATGAGTGTGTCTATTGAGGGGTGGGGGAGGTAGTCATGGGTTCTTTTAAATACCTCTACCGCTAACCAGGGTGCAAGCGCCAAATAAGCCACAGCGTTTGTATTGCTAAACACTGTTTCGCTTGTCTGAATAGAGCAAAGAACTTCTTTAGCCCATTTATCACCTGTTCGCCAGATTAAATGTACTGTCGATTAGAATTTAGTTTTCATTATAGTACTATGCGTTTAAATATTTATTTCAACAACAAATGAGACTTCTAAATCTTTACTAACGTCATCCTCAAGCATTTCCAACAACTTCAAGTTAAGTAAATGTGTAATGAAAGACGAATATTTTTCATTTCCCTTACAGAATTTCGTCTGTCGAAATCCACACGTTACTTTTTTTTACCAATACAGTTTTTCCATCTTTCACTCCTTAAGTAGAATTCAAACGTATGGTTAACGACACTCAAACAAGAAATGTTATCCGGAAGTGACGCAATTGCATGGTATCTGATAAATATATGAAGGAACATAACATTATCGTCGTCGCACAGGCCGCCCTAAAAGAAAACGGAATAATCCAAATTGAGAAAACGATAAAACCAGAGTGTTTCCAAGCTGTTGCACTGGAAAAATATTCGCAGTGATTCCATCGCAGAGCATTCAGTCCCTAGGGCAAGGCATTTTCTTTAAATGGGAGTCGCAGTCTCCCTGCTAATATCCTGGTCTCTCTCTCTCTCTCTCTCTCTCTCTCTCTCTCTCTCTCTCTCTCTCTCATATCTCCCAATGAATAAGGATTTAGATGTATTCATTGAACAACAACGAGAAGGTATTATCCATTGTGGTAACCTGCCGGAAAAATATCACTTCCTTTGAAGCTCTTTCTGGAGGCAGAGCGACCTACGACTTAGTCTGCCTTCTAAAAACACTTCACTCTACAGTTCATTATACGCTGTCGATGGTACCTGTAGCTAGAAATATTAGCCTCAAGCGTTACATACCACGCTCTATCACGTCTACAGCTGTAGAAGGTAAAACAAACACCCAACAGAAAGAAATCTAAAGAGATACAAAAGTCTTAAGCAAGTGATTCTTCACGTATCTACATCTACTGCTGAGTACTCTGCAATTCACATTTAAGTGCCTGGCAGAGGGCTCATCGAATGACCTTCAGACTATTTCTCTACCGTTCCACCCTCTTAACAGAGAGAGGGAAAAATGAACACTTAACTCGTAAATCTCTCCGTGCGAGCACCGATTTCTGTTATTTTATTATGATATAATTTCCTGCTATGTAGCGTTGAGTCAACAAAGTATTTTCACATTCAGAGAATTAAGTTTGTGACTGAAATTTCGAGGAAAGATCTAACTGCAACGAAAAACACGTTTGTATTAACGATTTCCAACCCTACTCGCGTATCATATCCGCAACAATCTCTCCCTTATTTCACGGTAATGCAGAACTAACTGCCCTTCTTTGAATTTTTTCGATGTCCTTCGCCATTCCTATTTGGTAAGGATCCCATACTGCAGAACAGTACTCCAGCAGAGGACGAACAAACGTAGTGTAGGCAATCTCTTCAGTAGACTTATTGGATCTAAGTGTTCTGGCAATAAAACGCAATCTTTGGTTTGCCTTACCCACAACATTATCTATGTGATCGTTCCAATTTACGTTGTTTGTAATTTTAATTCCTACGTACTTATTTAGATTGACAGCCTTTGGATTTGTTCCTATTTTCGTGTAACCGAAATTTAACGGATACCTTTTAGTACGCATGTGGATGATATCACACTTTTTATTATTAAAGCTTAATTGCCACTTTTCGCACCATAAAGGTATCTTGTCTTAATCATGTTTCAGTTGGTTTAGATCTTCTGATGATTTCACTAGGCAGTAAACGACAGCATCATCTGCATGCAACCTAAGAGGGCTGCTCAGACTGTCTCCTATATCGTGTATATAGATAACGAGCAGGAGAGGGATTGCAGAACGCCAGCTATCACTTCCGTTTTACTCGAGACTTTCTCAGTTACTAATAACTGCAGTCTTCCTGACAGTAAATCAGGAACCCAGTCGCATAACTGAAGCGATACTCTATAGGCACGAAGTTTGATTAGAAGTCGCTTGCGAAGAACTGTGTCAAATGCCTTCTGGAAATCTAAAATACGGAATTAACTTGTGATAACTGTCGATAGCAATCATTACTTCGTGCGAATAAAGAGCTAGTTTTGTTTCACAAGAATGATATTTTCTGAATCCGTATTCACTACCTGTCAACAGATAGTTATCTTCGTGGTGATTCATAGAGTTCGAACACAGTATACATCCCAAAATCTTAGTGCAAACACATGTCAGTGATACGGGTCAGGGCTTGTCAGGATTACTCTTGTTTCCTTTCTTGAATATTGATGAGACCTGTGGACCTTGACACTCTTTACATATGGATCCTTAACCGAGCAAACTACTTCATTTGATTACGGAGTACTGAGCTATTGTATCAGCATATTGTGAAAGGAATCTACATGCTTATTAAGCGATTTAAGCTGCTTCGCTACACTGAGGATATCTACTACGATGTCACTAACGTTGGCAGCTATTCTTGATTCGAATTCTGGAATATTTATTTCGTATTATTTGGTGAAGCAGTTTCGGAAAACTGTATTTAGTAACTACACTTCAGTGGCTCTGATGTCTATAATATTACCTTCGGTATCGCGCAGTGGAGGTATTGATTGTGTTTTGCCGTTGGTGTACTTCACGTATGACCAGAATCCCTTTGAATTTTCGAGGCAGGGTTTCGTTGTGGGAACTATTAAAAGCATCTCTCATTGAAGTCCGTACTAAATTTCGAGCTTCAGTTAAACATCGCCAATCTTCGGGATTTTGCGTTCTTTTGAATGTCGCACGATTTTTTTCGTTGGTTCTGCAACAGTGTTCTGGCCTATTTTGTGTGCCATGGGGGATCAATTCCGTCTCTTATTAATTTATTTGGTATAAACCTCTCAGTTGCAGTTGATACCATTTCCTTGAATTTAAGTCGCATCTAGCCTACGCTTACGTATCTGTTTTGGTCGAAGTGAAGACAGACTGTTAGGAAAGTGTTAGGTGAATTTATATCTGCTTTTTTTAAACATATATTTTGCGTTTACTTTTGATGGGTTTGCATCTTACGACATTCAGTCTCACTACTACGAGCTTGTGGTCACTAGCCCAGGCAACCGCCATGATCCTCCCTATTTGCTCCGGATTATTTATTGCTTAGAGCTCAAGTATGCTTTCCCTACCATTTACATTTCGAATGGGCTCCTGAACTATATGTTCAAAATAATTTCCTGAGAAAGCATTTAGTACAACTGCGGGCAATGTTCCACGCCCACCATAGACGATAAACATAGATTTTCACCAACGTATCAAGCGCACATTGAAGTCACCACCAAGTATAAATGTATGATTGAGATACCCAATTTAAATGCTGAAGCTTCCTTTGAACATTCCAGCAACTGTATCATTTCTGTCAGGGGTGGGTAAAAGTAACTGGTTACTAATTAATTCTGGTTGTCAAGTATAACCTCCACGCATGCTAATTAACAGGTAGTATCTAATTCAATTTCACGACAAGATAAACAATTACTGATAATACTCCACCACCAGCTGTATGTAAACTATCCTTTCTGAACACCGACAGGTCCTATGTAATTTTTTGGATTGAACTTATCTCGGGCTTTAGCCAGCTTTCATTGCCAATAACGATTTGAGCTTCAGTGCTTTCTATTATTGCATGAAATTCTGGTTCTTTTCCAACGCAGCAACGACAATTTACAACTTCAATACTGACTATTGATATATCTACTCACGTACGGGACAGGCTGCGTATATTAGAATAAAAATTTTAATCAAACGTTCGCTGACAGTTTTAAAACACATCATATTGTCGTCAGGTCCCTTAGTGCATCGGCGGACTGGCCAACAAAGTATACGGTTCAATAAACTAATTCTACTGAGTTTTATGCAGCTATTATTATACGCTGGTGTATTCTGTACCACATGCTGTGTGACGCTCCTTTGTACTCACCCAATTCGAGCAAACTTCTAGGTCTTCAGCTCAACCTACTGACTCTTCCCCTGCTGACATGATGATTACTGGATCCGACCACAAACGAACACCATCACATTGCACCTCCTTCAGACTATCCTTGTTTAAGAACAGACATACCTGATGAAAGACTAAACTGGATCCTATAGGTAGTAGAATAGTTTTTCCGGTGTACACGAAAGGAGCAATGTCCGTGAAGGCTGCTAAGTCCACAGTCAAATTCATTAACTAATTAAATTGTATTCCAGTTCGCTGAACTCTATTGTTCTCTCTCTGTTCACTGCAATTTCTTATCCTCCCTTTTGCTACAAATACACCCATTACTGTCTTTTAGTTGCTATCTTCTGACTAATTACGGAGGTAGCCATCTGGACTTAATGAAAGCTTTCTGGCCGATGCATCATTTGGTGCGCAGTTGCGTATCCAGTGATAAGTGGTTGCTGACTTTTTAGAGGCAACTTTTTAGAGGTAGAGGCTTAGGAGGATGTGAAAGCTGGTGATAGTAGAGGCATGAACAGTTTGAGGTAAATGTGATTACGCGTGTTCTAACGCATTTATCTGTACCTCTTCACAACTAAGCTCTATTTTTTCTCCGCAAGCCACTGTACAGTTCACAGCAAAGGGTACGAACACTGATTTTCTTTCCTATTCCATTCACATATTGAGAGCAAAATGATTGTGTATATGCTTCTGTACATGCACTCCATCTCTTACCGCATCTTATTCTCATCAACACTACGCCAGATACACGCTGACTGGAGCATAATGGACACACTACCATTCTTGGAGTATAGTTTTTCTAAATTTACCACCAGGGCTCCGTATGAACTTTCTTCCAAATATTCCCACTGACGTTCCCCGTCCATGTATGTTACTGTTTCCTATGACCTATACCCACTTGTTACGCTCCTGACAGCGCATCTCTAAATACTTTCAGCTCCTTTCGTGAAGCCTACCTGAAACGGACTCCAAATACTGGAACAATACTCTCGAATTTGTCGCACTAGTGTCTTTCATAAAATTCTCTCTGCAGATGCAATGCATTTTCCTACAACCTTTCCAACAAATCTCTGTGTCACTCAACTTCCCTGAGACCAATTGCAAGTGATCGTACCATTTCAAATGACTTCGTAGCATTAACCCTGAATACATGTATCACGTGACTTGCTCAAGATAGTCACCACCAATCTTGTAATCAGATACTATACCGCTGTCTCTCTTTGTTGTAAGCACTGACGTAGATTTATCCGCACTTAAAGGGAGCTGCCATTAATTACTCCGTGTGGAAATTTTGTCCAAATCTTTCTGCAGTTCTTTACGATCTTCACACGACGATACTTCCCTGTATAAAATAGCGTCGCCGCTGAACAGCTTTATACTGCTGTTGATCATATCCGATGTCGTAAATGTACACTGCCTGACAAAGAAAGTGAAGATCCACAGAGGAGGAGAAGAAGTGAAATTCCACAGCTTGAGAGGGTATGTGTTGTATTTCAGTGATTACAAAATCGAGTCCAACTTACAAGGAAATTACCAGTATGACGCATCCCTCTGGCCTATATGAGTGCACTGGTTTGGTTAGGAAAGCCACTGTATTCTCTCCTGAGGTAAGCGCGTCCACAACTGTTTTAACGTGTCCTTCATTTCCTGGGTACTAACAGTGGGACTGAGTTCGCGTCCGAGCTAGCCCCGCGTATGTTTTATCGGGGACAGATCTAGGGATCTTGCTAGACACAGGAGTATCTCAATTACGTGCATACAGTTCCGAGAGTCACGTGCCATGAATGTACAAGCTTTTTCCTGATGAAAAATGGCACCACGATGCTGTCGCATGAGGATGAGGACGCTGAGGCCACTTTGTGCCGTTAGACTTCCCTCAACCACAACCAACCGTGACCTGAAGTCATACCTGATCGCTCCCCACACCATAAGAATGTGATCTCTCCCCAAGACGCCTCGATATTCGCTGACGATGGTCATCCGGTGTGGTGCAGGAACGCTGAACACAATACGACGCCTTTAATCAGCACTGCGGGATGACAAAATGCTGCTGAGAGTCCATTACTTTTTCTCGGATGGCAGGCGCACATGTGAAGAAGTTACAACAATGTGCTCGCTGCATAATAGGGGGATTCTCCCATGTGGTGGTCAGTCGTGGCCGATCGGAACCTCGTCGACGAGTATGCCTGACCTCACGTTCTCGTGGAATCCAAAATCGGGCCACTGTCACATCCGAATGCCCCACAACTGCGGATATTGCCCGATTCGATCAAATGGAGTCCCACAATGAGGTCCCTTTCAAACTCCGCCACGTTCTGATAGCGTAATATCACACGAGTATGCGGCGTCTACGTGTCCTTTACATTGAGCACTCAACATCTGACGCTGTTCACGACCGTTATATACCTTCCCACTCCTGGTGACAACACTAAACACGAACGAAACGAATGCATACTGGTGGTTATTCGACCTGTCACAGATAATTGCAGCTCTTATCATTTACAAATCTGTACGAAGTTACACTGACATTCGACTAAGTCTTCTGCGTGCCTCGTTTTTTTTTTCCTCTTTTTCTTTTTGCCAAGCAGAGTATATTGAAAACATCAGAGATCTTAATATGCTTTCTTAGGATACACGCGATATTACTTTGTTGCTCTCGATAATTCGCCGTCCAGTATGACCTACTGGTTTCTACTAGTCAAATATTACTTGAGCCCATCACATATTTGCCAAGATATTCACAGTGATCGTATCTTCGTCAGTCGTCGACGATATCGTACAATGAAACGTCTTTCGAAAATGTAGGAAGATGTAATCGACTTGTTCACGTGCATCTACTGTTTGCAAGACATCGTGTATGAATAAAGTAAGTCCGCAGCTCGTGGTCGTGCGGTAGCGTTCTCGCTACCCGCGCCCGGGTTCCCAGGTTCGATTCCCGGTGGGGTCAGGTATTTTCTCTGCCTCGTGATGACTAGGTGTTGTGTGATGTCCTTAGGTTAGTTAGGTTTAAGTAGTTCTAAGTTCTAGGGGACTGATGACCACAGGTGTTAAGTCCCATAGTGCTCAGAGCCATTTGAACCATTTTTGAATAAAGTAAGCTGTGTTTCATATGCTTTGTTCTCCTGAATTCTCGCTGATTCTTAGAGATTCTCCTCTTTTTTTTTTTTTTCGAGCAGTAACATCACAAAGTTTACGATCAGAATTTGCCGTAGGTGTCTGCAACAGACAGGCGCCAGCGATATTTATCTCTAATTCTCTGCATGCGATTTGTTATCTGCTTTGTTAACAGAAGCAAACAGTTCTCTTTTCCAGCTACACGAGACAATTCGCTGAGCAAGATAAATTTGAACTAGCGACGGAGCTAATTCCCCGGCGTATTTAATGCGGAATCGAAACGGAATTCCGTTAGGGCCTGGTGTCCTTTTCGCTGTAAGTAGTTTTATTCTTCAATATTGGGACTGTTTTGTACTCACCCCTTATTTTTAAGTTTGTCCCGCGGTCAAACATTGGTGTGGTAGTATCGTCATACCTATGCATTTGCCTAATTTTCATGGCTCATACTGAGCTATTCTTGAGAAAGTCAATCCGAAACATCCATCCAAAAACATGTATGCACACTTTGGCTTTGTAGTGGACTCCACGGCACGGGAGTCTTAACTATTGGGGAGCCGTTCTCTACCATTGGCGCTCAAGTGTACCCACAACCGAGACAATATACATCTGCTCCATAGCGGATTAGTTGGACAAGTATGTTCAGAACGATTGCGGACAAGCAATATAAAAACAGTGGGCCGAAGGGATTGGGTTGGAAGGGGTATGTCACGTAAGCACCACCAGGTCAATAGTGTATTCATCAATTCCTTTTGACACACTTCAAGAGTGATGATGTGGTGCAAAACGTCACCTGTTGAGTGTTGTAAGCAAACGTATGGATAAGCTTGATCGGACAATAGGTTCCCTCATCGTTCCCGAGTATATACGTAACAGGTATCAATGATCATGCCATTTAACATCTTCCATGAAGCATTGCCTACTGTGGTTTTTGATGTACTCGTGCGTTGCTATCGACGCGTATCGTGTTTATCAGTCCAAGCGACCTTTATACACGCCTCGAACATCTAATAGTGATGTTCCAACATCTATTACCAACTTGATAGCCTCCGCCAGAACTTCAGATTAAGCATACAGCTGCACGCTTTACGTGCGTACAACGTGATAGTCAAATTAAGAGTGTACAGGTACATCGAATGTGACTCTAAAGCTATATAAATGTAACGGGGCGAGTGCAACCAAGTATACGCCTTGGACTCTACGGAGCTTTCATGACTACACTGGCTGCAGGCTAGTGAACGATGCTTTGAGTATGCTAGAAGACTTCATTCGGTAATCGCTGATGAATGGGAAAGACTAAAATTGAAACAATTTAACCGAAGTCAGAGCATGGTGTTTATGATTTGTGGTCATTATCCTTATGCGAAATATTTGTTTAAAATTGAGAAGTGGCACTCAGAAACGCGTGACTGAACAGGTCCAGACTCCGTAACACGATGTATTAGCTTGTGCATTTACGACACATCTTAGGGAGTACGCTACGCCTTAATTTTCGTAACCGAAGGGACCCAGAACTATGGCAATCGGTCGATAAATGCACAAAAGTTTCGATAGTAGAGCTCCGTAACGTCCTTGCTCAATCTTATTCCAACAATATACACTAACGAGCCAAAAGCATTATGACCACTGCCCACCCTGAGACTGAGGGCCATCAGATGGCGTTGCGGGCACGTGACGCTGACAGGGACGTTCCTAAGTGTAGCGGAGACAAATGGGGACTCATTCTAGTAAAAATGTACGCCGGAAATTTGAAAAATCAATGACATAAATGACTTTGACAAAAGACAGATTGTTATGGGCCGGCGCCTGGGAACGATCATCCCGGAAATGGCACACTTGGTCTGCTCGCGTGCTACTGTCGTGAGCATTTAGAGAGAGTGAAACCACAGTAAGCGACGAGGTGTTTACGCCCACGCCTCATCACAAAACGTGGAGGTCGGAGGCTTCGCCGCTCTGTAAAGAAGGATAGGCAACGATTTGTAGCAGATCTGACGACAGACTACAGCGTTGGTGCAGGGAAAGTGTTTCGGAGCACAATGTTCAGCGAAAATAGTTCAACATGGGTCTACACGGGCCGGGCTGGTCGTATGAATTATGTTCCTTGTTACTCCAGATCAATAATAGGGTCCAGATACGCCATGGTCCAGGCAAAATGCTACTCGAAACAAGCGCAGGCCAGTATTACCTTATCAAGGACGTTCACCTGGGCTTCCATTAGGACCTGTGGTAGTAATCGGAAGCATGATGACAGTTGCGGATTACGTAAACATTATTTCGGACCACCTGTATCCCTTCATGCTTGATGTCTTTCCGAAGCATGATGGTACGTTTCAGCAGGACAAGTGCCCTGTCACTAAGACAGAAGCGTGCTGCAGTGGGTTGAGGAGCATGATAGTGAACTCACTTGAGCACCAAATTCGCATGATCTGAACCCGATGGAACACATCTGCGACGCTATATGGCTCGTAATTTACGATGATTGTGTGACCTGTGCGTAAACATATGTTGCCACAAACCTCCGGAAACATACCAAGGACTTTGGCAATGGATATCACGCAGAATAGTAGTTGTATTGCATTCAAAAAGTGGACACAGCCCCTATTAAGCACGTGTTTATAATGTTTTGCCTCATCAGTATACGTTAGTTCATATTAAATGTTACCAGTACGTAATTGGTTGTTCTGTACAGTGTGATGTAAACAGAGTGTACAATTTAGAGCAATAATTATGATAGTGCTGATTCGCACAGGCGTAAGAAGACTCTTAGAATGCCGAGACCCCTCATAGCAAGAGGCTATTAAGTAGATTAAGTATAGCTTTGTTACTTCGGTTAGGATGCATGACAACGGACTGGCAAGACCATCTTTCCGGGACAGCCATGAAACCTTGAAAGTGTTTAGAATAGAAACAAAATAGAAGGAAACCGGTGAGATTTAGATTTGTTTGTCGTTTCGTTAGTGACGAAATCACACCAATTTAATTTCATGTCAAAGCTTTTTGTTGTACTCATTTGCGTCACTTCTTTAACCTAATCCAAAGATCTCCAAATTTGACCCCACTCAGTCCTATGATTTTTATCTGTCCCTTATCACTTGTTTCACGCTTGGTAAATTTTGTTAACGTGAAAAATGCCGAGCTGCTGTGTGGCTAGGAGTCCACGTTAAGCTGTAAGTCGCTCTGTATCTTGCTGGGTATGCCCATTCGAAGGTCGGAGGAAGGCGAGGGCACGCCATCTCCAATAGGGGCGTTTCTAGAAAAGGACTGTGGTGTTCAGCATACGGGATAACAGCTTTACATTTTATCTTACGTAAAACTCTTTCTTTCGCTCCAAATAACTTTAAGACTGCAATCTGAACAATAATGTAATGGACTAGAGTTTCATTTCTGTGTCAAATGACCCACAACATAATTCATGAAGGCAGATTCGGCAAAACAGCAGTAAGAAAATAAAGTAATTCATACTGATCTCTGTGTCTTATGATGCGTGGTTAACAGTGGCGCAGCAGCTTCTGAACCCCTTAGCGAGGTAATGGCTGTGGCTACACGACTGCTCATCAGTAGTAGTAGTAGTAGTAGTAGTAGTAGTAGTAGTAGTAGTTGTTGTTGTTGTTGGTGGTGTTGGTGGTGGTGGTGGTGGTGTCGTCCTCTCAAGATAAAGCTAACGATTTTTCTGCACCATGATTCTTCTATCCGCTTTGACAATCTGCGATAGTCAATAGCAACGCCTGTCATTCAACAGGTAACTGCCCACGATGGGTGACCGGTAGCGGCGGTCTTCTCCGAACAAAGGTACACATTGATACTGAGGACGCCAACAAATGTCCTAATGTACGTCCAGATTTGCAAGATTATTCCGTAATTCACATCGAAGAATTTTCGCAAAGGGTTAACAGAACAGTTGTCAGACTTTCTCTACTATCCCACTCTTGTTACAGCACGTGGGAAAAAGAACACTTATATCTTTTTGTGCTAGCTCTCATTTATTTTATCACGGCGGTCGCTTCTACTGTCAATTTTAACAACGATGTCTTAAATGTTGAACCGATCAAGGTATGTCTCACAACTCTTACAAATCTGTGTTATGTCGTTGGAGAACATACAGCCGTACAGAAGGTTTTGATGTTAATTTTCTTGAGCAAGACAACTGTTACCTTGGTTATGACGTTTCACCTGTTAACCTATTCTACCAAGATGTTCTTACTATATTAGATTTTTATGTAGACTTGATAATGGTTCCTCCTACCGAAACCAGTGGTCAATACGGCGCTATTCACTAACAGCAGCTTACAGTGGTAAGACAAATTTCTTCAAATATATTAGAGCTGTGGAGCACATTTTACAAAAGAACCACCGCCCACTCCGTTCCTCATAGCCTCCGCTACCGATGTAGCCGCCTTCGGCTTTTAGTAACGCCTGACCTATTAGGTGGATCCTGACACTTCATCAATCTAGGGCCCAAACCAAAGAATATGCAGCCTCCACAGTCGCAAAAACCGTCTGAGACTGAGGTTGACCTTCTACTGGCCCCACAATAACGATGCCGCAGATGGTGGGCTCTGCCTTTGTAATACAAGCCAGACTGCCTGTCTTTACCACTCCTGTGGTCAAAAAAGACACATACATTGTTGGTACCGATATGAGCCACCATCTGCAGCTGCCTGCACTTCATGATATTTCTGGTATTCGGAATTATCCTTTTCACATCTGCGATTATTCCACACGGAGTGCACACTGGTTTTCTCCCCTCCCTGGCAGCCATATACCAAACGGGTTCGCTCACACCCCGAACACTGGAGCTCCCAAACCCTAATAATCCCACCCTCTGTAAATGATCGGACCTTACAAGCCGAAAAGCATCCTCACGTACAGTGCAAACAACTGCAGCTGGCTCAGGATCATTATCAGCCACAGACAGCGCCTGATACTTGTTTTCACACAAACCGTGGAGGTCTTTTGATCGGTCTGCCAGAAAGTCTTTCGCTGCTTGCCACAACTTAGAATGACCTCCCACTTGAGCACCGGTGAGGGGTCAACCTCAATGTGGGCAGTAACCGGGCCGACTGCAGTAATGGACCGATTGGGGACGCTTGGGACGTGCTGAACGTGCTTTGGATTCCCCGTCTTCTCCCCTCCACGCACCCCCGCCCCCCCGCCCCTGTGATATCCCCTGGTAACAGCCTCTAGCTGCGTTACAGGACGCACGAAAGCCTGAAGCTGTGTCTGGTGGAGTTACAACATAGCTCGCACCCAAAAACAGCAGTCGCAGTCATAATCCATACTAAACAATGGCACTACAGACGCCGTAAATCCATATTACACAGTTCATATAATGGAGTGTATGTCTCGTAAATGCACAAACACACGAGAGATTGGTGATTTAAACTACAAAAGCACGCAGACAACGCTACGAAAGTGACTCGCTTTTACTTAGCTCGTAAAATAACAAACGACAAATGGTCTACACTTGTTGTGCTGATCGAAAGGACGTTTGCGCCTTATTGATAGTTCCGTGTTGCCCACCCTTTCCGTATCTCAAGAACACACACACACACACACACACACACACACACACACACACACACACACACACACACACACTATTCCTTCGTATACCATTCCCTTTAAAGATGTCTGCTTCCTTTATGGAAAGATCTGCCACACACCATGTTTCGTTTTATCGTCCAGACAATTTAGAACATGCTGCGCTAACAAACCCTCTGCTTGGAAACTCGTATTCGTCAAGCTCTAGTCCAGCCTAAACTGGTAGAGATCTGGTGTGGCTCAATTGTAATGTGCGTGTGAGAGTCTAACAGCTGTTGGCATACACACAAATCTATGAGCAACTACTAGTACATTCTCATTAATAGAAGTCGCTAGGTAGTAGCTGTTCTCAGAATTCTTGTCCTGTAAGACTTTGGAACGTGTCCCTTTTTCTACTCCTTTGGCACTTTGCGTTCGTTGCTCCTACCTGGTGCCCTGGTGCAGCGTCTCCTTTTGTTCAGAGCACGTAGCATGGAGGCATCTGCAGTGAGCAATTCTGCGGCTAACTACATATGCTGCAGCGCGTATCTGGTAAGTCAGCAGACGTGATTTTTATTTTAAATTCAATGTTCTTTGTTTCAGCCTTGGTGCAGAGTGTCCTCTCGGACTACGCACTAAAAAACTAAATGTGGACCAAGGTCAGCGGGTTAACAGTTGTGTACTTTTTTCCTTCTCCGGGTAGTATGATTTTATAAATTAAAACCACTTGTGCTGTTTTGGATAATGTCCCACAGTAACTTAACGTCTCGTTTCATAGACACAAGATGTCAGAATGTCTCATTTTACCTACCCCTCGTTAACTCGGATTTATGTAAGCGTCCCCAGCTACATCTAACCCAGGGTGCAAAGATGTTTGAAGAAAGGAAGGAAGATAAGACCTTCGTGTTACATCGACGACGATGTCATAAGAGATGGTACGCAAGCTCCGGTTGGGAAAGAGATCGGCCCTGCTGTCACACTAAACGACTTGGTGAAATTAAGGAAAAAAAAAATAATAAGAAATAAAAAAAAAACATAATCTGAATGGTCGGAGGGTGATTTGAACCTCCCCCTTCTCTACTGTAAGTATAGTGTCTTACCACTGCTCCATCTCGCTCCATTTTTCTTCAGTGTCCTGCTAGGTAAGGGAAGCCTGGAGAAACACCACCACCATACGAAGAACGACACTAAATTCGATGACTTCACCAATACTTGAGGATGATGATGCATGATTCATGCGCCTTCCTCTTCAGTCACTACTAGTTTGGTCAGAAGCGACACCTTCGCCACCAAGCTACAAATGTTTCTTGAGCTAGAGCAACTGTCTACTAACACCCATGTGTACGCAGGATAAATTGTGTGGAGCTTACTTTTAGCGACGCACAGCTCAAGATAAATCTGAGAAGTTTATGATTCGGTTACGACTTAAATGAATGTAAATCGTAAGGTGGATCACAACAAGCCTCTCCAAGACTGGAGCATCGTAAGTTTTAAAAGGCAGCCGAACTTGAGAAAAGAATATTTTGCACTCATGAGGGACTATATTCAGATGCGACACATAGATGTTTCAAATTCTCACTACATTACTGGTGCTAAGTATTACTCTCCACACCGTGCTGTTTCAATGACTGCACTTCTACTTCTAAGTTGGGGGTATTATTTAATGGTTCTTATTACTTTTAATGGAGTAGCACAAAGTGATAACTTGATGGCTGGTCCCATTATTCAAGCAAGTTTATTAGCCATTATTACGGAATTCCGCCCCTTTAATATGGCTCTCTTAGTTGACACTGCGCGAATGTATTAAAATGTTTTTCCATTCTGATGATAGTAATTATTTGGTAAGTCTAAAGCGGTAATCACCATATGAACAGATGTTGAAATACATGTTATCTAGTCACTTATGGGACTGTTCCAACTACCTTTGATACTCGATGCTGCAACAGCTGGCTTTGGTATATTGAAACATTTTTCCAGTGGCATCAAACGCTTTGTTGTGTAGCTTCCGTGTAGACGACCTCTTAGAAGGATCCCACATAGAAGGTTAAGTATATACTCCTAGAAAACCACTGACTCAACTACACGTTTCTGTGGTGTTTCCACAGAGGTTATGTGTGCAGCTCTTTGAGGTTTACAGAACTAGGGGGAAGCTAGGGTTACAACTTCGCTTTAAGATTAACAGCACTTGATGAGTATCAATCAGAACAAACAAATATCTTCTCGATGTTCGTTAGTGGCTATTAAGATTTCTGGTAAAGCTCTACCCCCCCCCCCCCCCCACTCCAGAAAACACACACACACACACACACACACACACACACACACACACACACACACAAGAATCTAACTACCGGTGCGTAACTGATTTTGTGCTCTGTGTACATTGCAATACGAAATCTGATTGTTAGAAAACAGTTACCAGTAATCCCGTATTCTGATAGCACGGATACAATACAGCATTAATATAGGCTATATTAGCGTTTCATGAATACTCCACTCTGAATCTGTTACCTCAAAACAGACCCTCTTCCGAATCTAAACAAGTGAGAATATTTATGCACTATTGACGATAACATACTCGCATGGGGAAGATTGAATCTGTGTTGCATGTTGAACTTAACGGCATTCTAGAACTAATATAGACGAAGCGATTGTAGGGGTTTTACATTGGCTAAATTAAAATTTTCTGTGACTTGCTCGTTATTTGGCGAGGTATTCTGTATTTTTCTTGCCGAGCTATTCAGTGCAGTAGCAACACATCACACAACGCAATCCTGCCACCCTGTAACAATCATGAATATAATTCAGAATGCCGAATTCTACCCAACTTGATGTTTCCCCTATTCATGGAGAGGAATGCTGAATTCTTTAGCTCTTTTAGTTTAATGAACCTAGGCGCCGTGTTTTGCAGAATATGATGGCGATCAAACGACGATATCGTTAGGTTAAATCAACCACTATATTTTTCCTATAGGATGTAGACCAATTACGTGTCAGATTTGCCCACCAAATCTTTTTCAACTTGAGCGAAAAGTATGAGAACACTTACCCATAGTACTGTGAGTTGAACTAAAAACGGCGCTTTAATGAAAGGATACATTCTGAGCGAGCCGGTTTTGGTTCCTATAGCCAGTAGGTGTTGTATGGGGTCGAACGCCAGCGCCGTTGGTTGGTATGGGAAGCCATGTCGGAAGGTCTGAAACAAAACAAGGAGTTTTATTTCATGATCTTCATAGACATTTATACTATGAAAATTAGTTTCAAAATAATAAATTTTTTTCCTGAAAAGCAAAATTTTATGCAGTTACTGATAGCAAAACACAATGTTCCAAACGTTTTAATACAAAATAAATCCAGAAGCCGAGGATAGTTTTAACTGACTTGTCTCAACACACATTCTTCTCTAATACGCTACTTTATAAAAATTATAATAAACAGTTCCATTGTATTAATGTCATACAGTGCTGCATATAACTAGCAAATAATGACGAATATGCTCAAGTAATAGTTAACGCAATCAATAGGTCTTAGCACCTGTTCCCGCATTTCCGAGACTAACAAGAATAAATCCAGACAGAATTTCTGTAATTCTGTTAAGCCTAATACTTATCTGGAGATGTTCCAGACACATTCACATACGAAGAAGCATGAAATAACATCAACAAAATTTTCAATTTTTAAATATTTTTGACAGTTAAAGCAGTCATGGAACATTACACACTGAATTTGTGACAATGATTAACGACACTGGCAGTAGTAGTAGTAGTAGTAGTAGTAGTGCTGAAGAAGCAGCAGCAGCAGCAGCAATACTAACAACGACGACGACCATTATTCAGAATGGCTCCCCACAGTGATAGCATACTTACAATACTCATTTCCATTAGAGGAATGTAAACTTTTCACTGCTCCACAAATCAATACAAGTTAATTCTAGGACAATACATTTAGCTTATGTCAGAAGCTGAAACCAACGATTTTAACAGAAAAGTCAGTTCTGTGTCTTATCAACCGAAAGCCAACAAAAAACACAGGCGAAATATCACAAGTTAAGCATAACAATTTCCCCCCCCCTCCCAAAAAAGAAAAACACACACACACACACACACACACACACACACACACACACACACACTATTGCCAGCAGAAGTTGGAAATGATCATTTACCCTGAAAACTTAACACTTCCTATGGAGAAACAACGGCATATGAGCTACTTTTAATTTATTTCGCTACTCATGGCGTTACATATGATTTCGTTCATTTCAAGATGGGTATTAAATAAACGAATATCTTATTCTATATGCAATCTGTTCCGTAATTTTTTTTCCGACGAAATCCCCAACTAGTTTTGTCTGCAGACTGAAATAACGTTTACAGAAACATTTTCTGTCGCGTGACTTTGCGTAAAATAAAAACACTGACACAACCGCAATGCGTAATACGCCCCTCCATTAATTGCGAGAATGAAAGCTGCCCTAATTACTTCTGTCAGAGGCGATTACTATCCTATTAATATTTACAGCCTCTGACGCGCTGCTAATAGCAAGTGAATATTTATTATTACAAATGACAAGCAATTTTAACTTCGTATGGACTGCAGGGTTTTGCTGCTTATTACTAATGTTGTTATTACAGTATAACTATTTTTTGTTTCCCTTCTATCATTAAGTTATCACTTCCGTACACCATTTTTAATACGGTATCATGAAACAAACTGAAATTATTTAATATAATTTTCCGCGAACATAAGTTATTTACAGTGGAGTACAGAGCGAATGTGTCACTCTTTTTACATTTGCATTTCAGGTGAATCTCAACATTGTTCAGCGACCTGAAATACAAAGCTTGTGCGCTGTAACATTCATCTTTCCATTTAATTCTTACAGGCATTGGTAATAGCAATAGTAAGATCATAATCATTACATCTGTATTCATACGACTGGAACGTTGGTACATTACTCTCATCCTAAAGTATAAAAAAATTACCATTTACTGATTTTTTGAGGTCTCGAATTTGTTCATGACAAGAGCTAACGCATCGTGAGTGAAATATTTATTTATTACAAATGGCTCTAAGCACTATGGGACCAAACATCTGGGGTCATCAGTCCCCTAGAACTTAGAACCACTTAAACCTAACTAACTAAAGGACATCACACACATACATGCCCGAGGCAGGATTCGAACCTGCGACCGTAGCAGCCGCGCTGTTCTGGACTGAAGCGCCTAGAACCGCTCGACCACAGCGGTCGGCTATTTATTACATTTTAATCACTTAAGAACTGGGGCATTGCATGAATCATGTCCGGCTGAATAATGAGTTTGATTTCAGGACGAAATCTTCACCAACTTACCAAATATGTTTTTCTTAAAATTTTGTATTTGCGGGGATCTACAGCCTACTGATGTTTACCTTTATTATTTTCTTCTTATGCTGTGTTTATTTAGCCATTCTATCGACATTTCTGTAGTGTATTTTGTTATTGTTTCCTTGGTCACCTTGCTGATACCTAATTTCCAAATAATCATTTAACTCTTTCACATTCTCCCCTTTCGCTGGGTTTCTCCTTCCGCTTGCTCTGGAAGATCTAATATGTATTTTCTTATATTACTTTAGCACTCAAATGTTAAGACTGAAATCCACGACCGGTATATGCTATGGGTTTATATTTAGTAGCTAAAATTCCAAAGATCAAACAACTTGCTGTTGAATAGCTTTCTTGGCGACTTACGCTGAAGCGCCAAAAAAAACTGGAATAGGCATGTGTATTCAAACAGGCAGAATACCGCGCTGCGGTCGGCAAACGCCTATATAAGACAAGTGTCTGGCGCAATAGTTAGATCGGTTACTGCTGCTACAATGGCAGGTGATCAAGATTTAAGTCAGTTTGAACGTCGGTTATAGTCGGCGCTCGAGCTATGGGACACAGCATCTCCCAGGTAGCGATGAAGAGGGGATTTTCCCGTACGACCATTTCACGAGTGTACCATGAATATCAGGAATCTGGTAAAACATCAAATCTCCGACTTCGCTGCGGCCGGAAAAAATATCCTGCAAGAACGGGACCAACGACTGAAGAGAATCGTTCAACATGACAGAAGTGCAACCCTTCCGTAAATTGCTGCAGATTGCAATGCTGGTTCATCAACAAATGTCAGCATGCGAACCATTCGATGAAACATCATCTATATGGGCTTTCGCAGCCGAAGGCCAACTCGTGTACCCTTTATGACAGCACAGCACAAAGCTTTACGCCTAGCCTGGGCCCGTCAACACCGACATTGGACTGTTGATGACTGGAAACATGTCGCCTGGTCGGACGAGTCTCATTTCAAACTGTGTCGAGCGGATGGACGTGTACGGGTATGGAGACAACCTCATGAATCTATGGATCCTGCATGTCAGCACGGGACTGTTCAAGCTGTTGGAGGCTGTGTAATGGTATGGAGTGTGAAGTGGAGTGATATGAGACTCCTGATACGTCTAGATGTAACTCTGACAGGTGACATGTACGAAAGCATCCTGTTTGATCGCCTGCATCCATTCATGTCAACTGTGAATTCCGACGGACTTGGGCAATTCCAGCAGGACAGTGCGAGGTCCTGCACGTCCAGAATTGCTACAGAGTAGCGTCAGGAACACTCTTTGAGTTTAAATACAACCTCCCCAGACATGAGCATTATTGAGCGCATCTGGGATGCCTTGAACATGCTGTTGAGAAGAGATCTCCACCCCCTCGTACTCTTATGGATTTATGGACAGCCCTGCAGGATTCATCGTGTCACTTCCCTCCAGCACTACTTCAGACATTAGTCGAGTCCATGCCACGTCGTGTTGCGGCACTTCTACGTGCTCGCGGGGGCCCTACACGAAATTAGGCAGGTGTACCAGTTTCTTTGGCTCTTCAGTGTACAATTGTTAGTGGTTTATTGTTGTCTCCGGGTATGACACACACACTGCAGGACAAAATAAAGTAAAGCACGCGGAAGGGGGCGGGGAAACGAAATGCAACTTCAAGGGGTCGTAAGGTACATGATGTTACTCAAGTGATTACAAAATAGAGTCAAATTTACAAAGAACTTGCCCCATTTGTCAGTATGGCGTTCCGACCCCTCCAGCTTGGATACATGCACTGATTCGGTTCATCAGGTTCTCAGACCCGCCGTATACTATCCTGAGGCAAGCTGGAACGCAGCTGTTGTCATGGGTTCTTGATATCTTGGAGACTGCTGTTGGGACGCATTTGACGTTTGAGCTGGTCCCACAGATGCTCTATGGGGACACATCTGTGAACCTTGCTGGCCGCCAGTATATATCATTTCTCAGTGTCACGCAGACAGTTCGAAGAGATGCGTTTCACGTGTGAACGAGCATCGTCCTGTTGAAAAATCGGCGCCAGGAAAGTGTCGCATGAGAGTCGACACATGCGGACAGAGGACGACCTTGACACACCGTTGTGTCGTCACAGTTCTGTAAATCACTACCTAAGTCAAACCCGATGTCTCCTCGCTCAATGACGTCATTTCTGTACCTCTAAAGCATTGGAAGAATAGCACCTGTCTCCAGGTACCCACCAACGATGATGATCCGGCGCCGTGCAGCATAACGATTTTTTGTCAGCCAGTTAAAGGTAAGTGTATACAGTCTTTTTTTTTTAACCGATGCTGCCAGTAAACGTTTTTAGTTTACTTATTTGGTGCATCACAGGTTTCGAGACGCAGTCCCATTGCAACGTGCGCCTTTAAATATTTTCATAAAATTTGACGATTTAATTGCGATTCTTGCTTTATGTGAGCTAGTGCAAGTTTTCGGAAACTTCACTGTAAATGCAAACTCGCCAAAATTCTATATTACTAACGTTTTGAGTCCTGCAGATATTAAAGAAAATATACCTACTGAATTTTGAGTGTCCTAATCCGTAGAAACATGTTAACCAATCACACCGTTCAATCAAGCAACTGAAAATTATAACAGAAATTAAAAAAATAAGTTACAGATCGTCAAAAGAGCATAGAAATTACGCTCTAAGAATAGGGAATATGTTCATTAATATGCATAATCAACATCACTTTCAGCACTTTCTTATTTAACAACAAGATGTTTGGCTTTCCTACACCCTCCCGTAAAAACATTTAGTTTAACTTCAAAACGCCATCCAAACGTTGAATGAATTAACGTATTCAATATTTTACAACAGTATGTAGCAATGGCAACCTTTTACTTATTACATTAGCATGTAACGCTGAACGTATCAATGATGATGTTCCGTATATTGCAAAATTAACATATATACTCCGCTTACGATCTGTAACGCAACTCTGTACGTTTTTCGTGCATGTTTTTGTTTTTGAGGTGTATAAGTGAACTTTGTAAATGGCGATCAGCATGTGCGATCTATGTAACAGACACTGAAAATCCTAAAAGTGAAACTTCTTTGGTATTTGCAAGTATCTGTAGGACATGAAAGGAAGGTAAAGATACCTCTTCGTACGTTTCCATAAGAGTTAAATTTCCAGATCGTTGTACGGACTTATAAAAACACGCACCACACTGAGTTATGAACTGTGTGAATAATTAATCGCACTTGAAATGGGAACTATTTCCCTAACGCGTCGTGTACAGGATAAATTAAACAAACAAAAAGCGTGGCAGCACCAAATGTTCAGATGGTTAAAAAGGAACCGTCGACACTATCACAGCCGTCACAACTATTTTATATTTTTTTTTAAAAAAGGAATGTTCATTCCAGTTATACTAAGCTATAAAACCAACAGTTTCATCTTCCCCCATAAGCTTTTTCAAACGAACATTTCTATGGCGAGAAGTACGAGCGACACGCTTTTCACGTATGTCGATTTTGCTGCCAATTTCCAAATAAACCACGCACATTTCATCGTTGACGCTCAGAGGGAACGAATGTTGCGGAATTGCCTCGGCAGCGCGCTCCAGGCGAAAGTGGCGAGCTTTGCAAGCCGCGTGAAGCAAACTGATGGAAGCACTTTGCGTCCAAAAGCGCTAAACTACGCGTATACATACGACGTACGCGAGCTCGTATTTTGGAAACTCAATTTCCTCGCCCAGACAACAAGCACTTACAGTAACAGCTGATAAGCAAAATAGCTGGCCGGGAGATGAGAAGAGTTCATTTAGCTCTGGTGGTAACTAAATCTGGATCGTCTGTAGCCACCGTGCCAGTTACTACTGATTGGCGCGGACGGCGAGCTGTCATGTCACATGTCACCAACCCAATGCGAGAATATCTGGAGCGGACTTTATTAATGCAATCTACGCGCTGCTTATCGAAGTGTCAGTAATACTGAAACGTGTGAAAACTTTCTTCCTCTTAACATAACTGCTTTCAACCTTCGGCAGCATTGCATTCTATATTATCGAAACGCGTATCTTACAAAACGTTTGAGTACAGAGTAAGAAAGGAAATGTCTCCGAATTTATTTCCAATGGCTTTTTGGGAACTTCTGGTCACATCAGAAAGGGCTGTCTCGTCGGGAGCAGTATTTATTATGTTTTTTTCATGATGGATTATTTAAAAAGAAAACCTTTCAAAATTTATTATACTTCCGCACGAGATACCGTACGGAAATTTTTTTAAACTTTTCACCGTAACATATTATAGACAGGAAGAGGAATCTAAAGCAGAAAGCAATGGGACACAGTAGCACCTCCCGGTGAGTCTGGATCTTATCGCCGGCAGGAGTGGCCGAGCGGTTCTAGGCGCTGCAGTCTGGAACCGCGCGACCGCTACGGTCAGGCTCGAATCCTGCCTCGGGCATGGATGTGTGTGATGTCCTTAGGTTAGTTAGGTTTAATTAGTTCTAAGTTCTAGGGGACCGATGACCTCAGAAGTTAAGTCCCATAGTGCTCAGAGCCATTTGAACCATTTGGATCTTATCGAAAAAGAAACCTGCAAAACAAAGGCCTCAAAAATATTTACTTTACAGAAAGCACATTAACTAACAAATAAGTTTCCACACGGACTATGCAATTGCATATCATATTTTATCGAAATTAGTAGGAAGCCTTAATACTCCCATCGGAACAAAAGGCCCGTTAACATAATGTTCTGGGGTCAGGCTGGACATTTTTGAGTCTACTCCAAAATAAATCAGTCGTGACACTAATGCAGAAAATACTTTCTCGTGCAGGTAGCCAATGCTAAATAGTATCAATTTATGTTGTCTCCATCAAATGAGAAAGTAAAACATGGTAAGTAATCCCCATTATTCCCAATTTTTTGTTTGTTTTCCAAGGCATTTTCTCTACGAACAAAAAAAGACAAGTTCGCATTGCAGCAACCCGCGACGCACGCACGCACGCACGCGCGCGCACACACACACACACACACACACACACACACACACACACACACACACACAGTGAGATTGTGTGTTTCCACAGGTGGATTTTAGCTAATTAAAGAGAATACTGTCCATGTATGTGTAGATTGGCCTACACTCAACTGTGTATTACGTCTGTCTCCATTTATTTTTTGACATACCATTTTTAGACGAGTTATACGTTGGACAAAACTGTGCAAACCTTTATATTGACCTTTCGGGAACAGCTTACAAAGTTACTGACTGGGTGCGTAGTAAATGTGGGCGTGATGTCGCTCGCTCGCTCGCTCGCTCTCTCTCTCTCTCTCTCTCTCTCTCTCTCTCTCTCTCGCTTTCTTTCTTTTATATTTTTTCCTTGCATTGCCTCCAATACATTGATCAATGAAGTTCCGCAGGTCGATAGACTGCATCCGAGGCAGCTACCTTAAATTCAAATATTCCAAGAAATTATGAAACTGAAACCTTTATATTTCTTTATACGTAAGAATGTACAAGCGGGTGCTTAACTTGTTTTGTATTACGCTGTTTAGCAGAATAAGGCCAAACATTGTGTGCCAAGGAACATACAAAAACAGTGGTGCGATCTGTAAGGAGTCTGCCTTGGCCACTTCCACCGTTATATGGGCAGCCAGATGCACCTACCGTCGATTTGACGAGCTCTAAATAGTAGAGCATCAAAAACAGGCACCGGTAAGTATCGCTTGAATAAGTACTGCCCTCCTGACTCGTGCCAATTGGAAAAATGCTGTGAAATAATTATCTGGCAATCGCTGTTCAACCTGATGGAACAAAGTTGACTCGACTTCCACTGATTCAGGATGCAGTCAGTCACCAATGTGGCACAATTTACCATTGAAGTACCATACTCTGAATGAAATTAACAAATAATGTAGCTGTATTTTGGAACATTCGTAACTGATATTTCTGTGTAGGATTTGGTGTACCGTTAGTCCTACCAAACGGAAATTCACTATTCTCTTTAATGCATTTCATGCTTTCCAATACTTGTATTTTTCGCTAAAAGTAAATGCTATTCACATTAACTGGGCACATTTATTTTATTTCGATTTTTGAAAGATGGGATTTAATCCCGATTAAATGTGGGATTACATAAATTATTTCAACGTTCCTTTCGTTGTAGTTTTGTCCGCCAGCGTTGCGAGGAAACTGTGCGTGATTTAATATGAATTCCTGATCTTTGCTGAACTGCCGTAACAGAAGCGCCAGCAGCACAAACGAAACAGTGGGAACCTGGCTGTAGATAGCGAAAGTGACCCCTCATTGATCATGCATCTTGACGAGGTAGGGTGGCGAGTGTGTCTAAACATTGCAGACAGCCATATGGTATGTGTAACCACAACGGAGGCGCCAGACGAATACTTTATTCCTGATGAGGCTTAGCTGCCTTTTCTGTAGTTGCAGGAGTAACAGCCCGAATCTCGCGTTTATAACACTAGCCAACTTGGCTTTGTTATGTTGGTACTGCGAATCGCTGAAAGCAAAGGGAGAAGCTATTGCCATAGCCTATTTCCAGAGGACAAGCAGCTCTAATGTTTGGCATAATAATGGCATCTTCGTAAGTCTGAGTAGGAGTGTGGAATTTTAGATCCTTTAATCTGGTAAGTAAGAAGAGAAAATTAAAAAAAAAAAAAGAATGGAGTAGGTTGAAGTTGTAGAGGAAGGTAGTGCAGTGTGATGGCAGGAAGAACAGGGCTTCTGGGTGGGTCAATAAAGGCTTATCACCACAAAATCAAATAGCAATAATATTGTTGTAGGTCTAAAAATGAAAGAGAGAAAAGGAATTCTGATGTATTAATGCGAACATCATGGTGAATGTTTTATCGTAGCCAAAACAGACATGAAACCAACACCGACCACAGCAGCGCAAGTCCATATGCCAATTAGTTACGCAGATGTTGAAAGGATTCAAGAAATATATGATGAAATAAAGGAATATGATCAGGACATTAAGAGAGACGAAAATTGTGATGAGGGTAGTACAAACGGTAGAAAAGTATAAACTGGAGGTGAACATTGACTCGGGAAGAGGAACGAATGGGAAAGCTAGAATTTTGCAAAGAGCGTAATTTAAATATTTAGGACACTTGGATTATGAACCGCGAAAGAGGTTTGTACACATGGAAGAGACCTGGAGACACCAATACGTTTCAAACAGCCTGTATAACGGTAAGACAGATACACCTAAACAAATGTTCAGCTTCAATGCCGGATGTTTACTCTGACCATAATATACTAGTCATGAACGGCAGATTAAAGAAATTTCAGATATGTAGAAAATTAAGAATCTGACACATTGATAAATTAGAAGAGCCATAAACTGTACAGAGTTTCAAATGTAGTACCAGACAACGATTGGCCGAAGCGGGTGAAAAGAATACGACTGAAGAAGAATCGGTACCATTGAGAGACAAAACAGTAAAGGCAGCAGAGGATTGTATAGGCAAAAAAACAACGTCCATTACAAATTCTTGCATGACACGAGATACTGTATTTAGTCGACGAAGTAAGAAAATATAAAAGCTCAGCAAATGAAATAGATAAACAGGACTATACACGTCAAATGATTGATAGGAAGTATAAACTGGTTGCGTAGGTATGGTTAGAGGAGAAATGCTAGGTCATAGAACCACGCGTGACTAAGAGGGAGATGTATTTCGGCTTTTGGAAAACTGAAGAGACCACTGGAAGAAAGAGAACCAGCTGATGGAATATCAAGAACGTTGGGGGCAAAAAGAAGAAAACACGAGAAAGCTGAAGGAATATATAGAAGGGCTGTGCAAGGAAAATTAAGACAATATTGTAGAACAGAACAGGAAACATATAAAGCCGTGCTTGCGAGATGAAACCAGAGCTCACCGTCGACAGGATCGATTGCGGATCTTTGGCACAGAGCCAAGTGGAAGCTCTCAATCAGAGGCTCACAAGGTTCCGCTACCTTGTAGGCTGCAGATTCCTCGACTTGCGCCATTGGGTGGTGGTGTTTCGGGTTCCGCTCAATAGGTCAATGGTACATTACACAGAGGAGACGGCTACACGGATAGCGGGAGCTGTGTGTGGTTTTTTTTTCTTAGGTTTTAGTATCTTAGGAAAGTACAAAAAGTGCTTCAATCTCAAAGGATGGGAGGCAAACACAAGGCGAGGGTAGACCTAGGAACAATCGATATTATAGTTGGAAATCATCGTAGCTCTGTTGGGAAATAACCAGATCTCCAAGCGTTAACAGAAAGGACTGAAGCTCAAATCGTTATTGGCATTGAAAACTGCCTAAGTCCTGAGATAAGTTCAGCCGTATTTTACAAGGGATCTAACCGTGTACAGGAAGGACGGATTGAATGCAGTTGGTGGTGGTGTGTTTGTTGCTGTTAGTAACGGCTTATCTTGTCGTGAAGTTGAAGTACATACTTCCTGTTAGTATGCGTAGAGGTTATACTTGGCAATCGGTATGAATTAGTAACTTGATTCTTTTATTGACCTCCGACCCACAGGAAAGTCCAACGAACATTTTAATCTCATTTCAAGTAGGTACCCCACTCATCCAATTATAATTTGTGACTTCAATGTTGGCGAAAATACGTGTTTCTGGTCTATGGTAAGCAGAGAACATTGTCCGCAATCTTACTAAATTCTTTCTTCAAAAATTATTTTGAAAAATTAGGGCAGGAGCCCCACTCGACGTTTAAATGATTACAAGAGCATGCTTGGTCTCGCAGCAACACATAATCTGGAGCAAATAGGGAGCACCACGACGGTAATACGAAGTAGTGACCACAACGTCTTTGTAGTGTGACGTAATATCGTAACACCTAAATTCACCAAAAATAAGTACAAAATATATCAATTTCAAAAGGCAGAAAATTTGGCTTGAAGCCTCCATTCCTTCCGAACTAATTATGAAAGTTTAGACCAGATGTGGCTTAGATTCAAAGAAACAGTATCGTCGCAACAGAGAGATTTATACAAAATACGTTAATAAGAGATGGTAATGACACCCCATAGAATACAAAACGGGTCAAAACACTGTTGCAGAAGCAACGAAAAAAGCATGCCGAATTTAAAAGAACGCAAAATCCCAAGAGTGGAATTGTTTTACTGAAGTTCGAAACCTAACGCGGACTTCAATACGAGATGCATTTAAATGCGCTTAACAGTTTCCACGACACTATCTCGAAGTATGGTAGAAAATTTGAAGAGATTGTCGTATGAAAACACACCAGAGGCAAAACCATCAGTACCTTAAAGATTCAATAGCAATGGTAATGGTAATGTTAGCGATGACAGTGCTACTAAAGCGGAGTTACTAAACAGTTTTCCGAAATTCCTTCACCGAAGACGACGATGTAAATATTCGAGAATTCGAATCAAGAGCAGCTGTCAAAATGATTAATTTCGAAGTAGATACTCTCAGTGCAGCGAAGCAACTTTAATCACTTAATAAAGCGAGGTCTTCCACTCCAGGTTTTATACTATTTAGGCTTGTTTGCAAGTATGCTGATATGACAGCTGCATAATTACAGACTTAGCAATCACATCCAACTGTTCACTTTAAGAGAGATCCGTACATAAAGACTGGAAAGTTACATAGGTCACATCAGTACTCAAGAAAGGAAAAAGGAATCGTGATGTCGTCCGAAGCACGAGGTCCCATGTCAAAGTTGGTACCACACGGTGGAACTAGAAGTAAAAACAGGCGCAGCAATGAAAGAGACGTTGCCGAAGATGCGCCCTCAATAAGTACCATTCCCCGCCGCTGCCGAAAGATTACTTACGTCAGAGCGCAGCGTCGCTCTCTCCACTGCATTCTCATTGCCTAGGACGACAGCTTCCGTCTTACTTCAGATCCAGCAGTGCGACTTGTATTAGAAGTCAGAGGCATGGACTCAACACGTCATTGTAAGTCCCCCTGCAGAAATACTGAGCCATGCTGCCCGTATAGCTGTCCATAACTACTAAAGTATTGCCGGTGCAGGGTTCTGTGCACGAACTGACATCTCGATTGTGTCAATAAATGTTCGATGGGATTCTTGTAGAGTTTACAGTCAATTGTACATTGAGGTATGGCTATCATTCTGTACTCTGTGAAATGATGAATTAGTGTTCAGCGTCAGTAACAATTACATAGACACTCCTCATGACATGCATTGTTTCCAAATTAAGTATATAAAATACTTGAAAGCTTTAATAAAGTGATCTCTCGACCTACTCCAGAAGTAAATATAGCCTTACTGGTGCCCACTACAGTGCCGATGCGGTTTTCTCTCCCGACATCACAGGTGTAACCTGCACAATTGCAGATCTCTATCACTGACATCGATTTTCAGTATAATTTTGGAACACATACTGTGTTCGAACATTATGAAGAAAGCCATCTGTTGACACACAGTCAGCACGGACTCAGAAAACATCGTTCTTGTGAAATATAATAAGCAGTTTATTCTCACGAAGCAATGAGTGCTATCGACAGAAAATCTCAAATTAATTTCGTGTTTCTAGATTTCCAGAAAGCTTTTGACACCGTTCTTCGCAAACAGATTCTAATGAAACTGCGTGGCAAATGGAGTACCGCCTCAGTTCTGCAACTGGATTCGTGATTTCCTGTCCGATAACTCACAGTTCGTACTAATTGATGGAAAGTCATCGAGTCAAACAGGAGTGTTATAGGTCCTCTACTGTTGTTTATCTATATTGCAGTATACTGACCATATATGGGCATATTAGTGAGAGCCTGAGCGGTGTGTTGCATCAGCGCTGACAGCGTTCAAGTGCGGGATGTGTTACTGTGGTGCACTGAGGTGTCGAAAGTCAAGTTTACCTCCCTGTCTCGTGTCCGATCTCCTTTTACCCAGCAACTCGACCTGGCATGGACTCAACAAGTCGTTGGAAGCCCCCCTGCACAAATAATGAGCCATACTGCCCCTATAGTTGTCCATGACTGCCAAAGTATTGCAGGTGCAGGGCTGTGCGCACGATCTGACCTCTCGATTATGTTCCAAAAATGTCGTCATGTCGACGATCTGGGTAGCCAAATCATTCGTTCGAACTGTCCAGTATTATCCTCAAACAATCACAAACAATTATGGCCCAGTGACATGGCACATCGCTGTTAAGGAACAAGAAGTCCATGAATGGCTGCAACTGGTCTCGAAGTAGCCGAACATAACCATTTTAAGTCAATGACCGGTTCAGATGGACCAAAGGACCCATGGCATTCGACGTACACGTAGCTCACGCCATTATGGAGCCACAACCAGCAGCCAGAGTGCCCTGTGAACAACTTGGGTCCATAGATTCGTGGGGGGGGGGGTCCGTGCCACACACTAATCCTATAATCACCTCTTACCAACTGAAATCGGGACTCATCTGTCCAGGCCACTGTCTTCAAGTCGTCTAGGGTTCAATAAATATGGTGACGAGCCCATGAGAGGCGCTTCAGGCGATGTCGTGCTGTCAGCAAAGGCACTCGCGTTTGTCGTCTGCTGCCGCAGCTCATTAACGCCAAATTTCGCCGGACTTTCCTAACGAAATGGTTCAAATGGCTCTGAGCACTATGGGACTCAACTGCTGAGGTCATTAGTCCCCTAGAACTTAGAACTAGTTAAAGCTAACTAACCTAAGGACATCACACACATCCATGCCCTAGGCAGGATTCGAACCTGCGACCGTAGCAGTCGCGCGGTTCCGGACTGCGCGCCTAGACTTTCCTAACGGATACGTTCGTTGTACGTCCCACTTTGATTTCTGCGGTTATTTCACGCAGTGTTGCCTGGCTGTTAACAGTGACAACTCTACGCAAACTCCGCTGTTCTCGGTCGTCCAGCGAAGGCCGTCGGCCACAGCCTTGTCCGTGGTGAAGGGTAATGTCTGAAACACTGTATTCTCAGCACATTGTTGGCAATGTGGATCTCGGAATATTGACTTCCCTAACGATTTCCAAAATAGAATGTCATTTTAGTCTAGCTCCAACTACCATTCCGCGTTCAAAGTCTTAATTCCTGTCGTGCAGCCATAATCAAGTCGGTAACTTTTACACATGAATCACCTGAGTATAAATGACAACAGCCACGCCAATGCACTGCCGTTTTAGACCATGAGTACGCGATGCTACTGCCATCTGTATATTTACATATCACTATCCTATGACTTTTGTCACCTCAGTGCAATTCAACAATGCCGACGCATTGTTGCGAGGCAGGTGAACTATTTGAAACAGCGTACTGAGCGGCACTGCACAGACTAGTGCAGCAAGGTGGAAGGCAGCTTTTCCACATCGACAATAAAAGCGGCATTTTAGGGTACGTGACTGGTAGCGGCGCATATGCACAACCAGTGCGCCGCTGCCGACTCGAAGTATTGGACATTTCTATAACGAAATTAGTTTTGCAGCCATACCAGGCCGACAGGGCTGTGCCGGAACACATGAACCTGCCAAGAGAAGTCACCGGTTCGAGGTCACGCCCGAGCAACAGCTCTATGCAGTATGTGTCTCCCCGGTCTTGTGCCACGGCGCTGTCGGCCATCCCAGGTTATCTCCAGCAGCACGGCCGACTCCTGCTCACGGGGCAGCAGCCATCGTCCGCCCCGCCACACGGGCGTCTCGTTTTGGGCATGCGCCGCCGTGGCGCAGCCAGGTGCCGTCCTGGGCCGTACAGCATCGTAGAGCACGCACGCCGCTGGCGCAGGGACCGCGCGACCGGCTTACGTAACGATGCTGCCGGTGCTCGATGCAGTAGCCGCGTCAGCATCGCAGGGCGTGCAGGCAGCCAGCTCAGCGGAACTTAATCGACAGCCGGGCACTGACCCAGTATATCAAGCAGCGCAGATGCGTCAATAGGAAATTTGTTACGTTTGCAGCTACCTCTCTCTGGAGCCTCCTGGGCACACACCTCGCTTTCACAATCCACTCGCGCCATTCTGGCTCTTAGCCGCCCCACCCTCCACTGGGGGCACTATAATACGAACGATTTAGAAGGCTTTCTGAGCACCCTCTTACACTGTTTGCAGGTGACGCTGTCGGTCACTGTCTAATAAATCCTTCAGAAGATCCAAACCAATTCCAAAATAATATAGACAAGTTACCTGTACGGTGTGAAAGTCGCAATTGACTCTAAAGTAAGTGTTGGGTCAACCACGTACACGAAGGGACGTCGAACAGATGTGCAGAACTACAGACCTATATCTCTACCGTCAATCAGTTGTAGAACTTTGGAACACGTACTATGTTCGAGTATAACGACTTTTCTGGAGACTAGAAATCTACTCTGTACGAATCAGCATGGGTTTCGAAAAAGACGATCGTGTGAAACCCAGGTCGCGCTATTCGTCCACGAGACTCAGAGGGCCATAGACACGGGTTCCCAGGTAGATGCCGTGTTTCTTGACTTCCGCAAGGCGTTCGATACAGTTCCCCACAGTCGTTTAATGAACAAAGTAAGAGCATATGGACTATCAGACCAATTGTGTGATTGGATTGAAGAGTTCCTAGATAACATAATGCATTATGTCATTCTCAATGGAGAGAACTCTTTCGAAGTAAGAGTAATTTCAGGTGTGTCACAGGGGAGTGTCGTAGGACAGTTGCTTTTCACAATATATATAAATGACCTTGTGGATAACATCAGAAGTTCACTGAGGCTTTTTGCGGATGATGCTGTAGTATATCGAGAGGTTGTAACAATGGAAAATTGTACTGAAATGCAGGAGGATATGCAGCGAATTGACGCATGGTGCAGGGAATGGCAATTGAATCTCAATGTAGACAAGTGTAATATGCTGCGAATACAAAGAAAGAAAAAAAGAAAGAAAGATCCCTTATCATTTAGCTAAAATATAGCACGTCAGCAACTGGAAGCAGTTAATTCCATAAATTATCTGGGAGTAGGCATTAGGAGTGATTTAAAATGGAATGATCATATAAAGTTGATCGTCGGTAAAGCAGACGCCAGACAGATTCATTGGAAGAATCCTAAGGAAATGCAATCCGAAAACAAAGGAAGTAGGTTACAGTATGCTTGTTCACCCACTGTTTGAATACTGCTCAGCAGTGTGGGATCCGTACCAGATAGGGTTGATAGAAGAGACAGAGAAGATTCAACGGAGAGCAGCGCGCTTCGTTACAGGATCATTTAGTAATCGCGAAAGTGTTATGGAGACGACTGATAAACTCCAGTGGAGACTCTGCAGGAGAGACGCTCGGTAGATCGGTACGGGCTTTTGTTGAAGTTTCGAGAACATACCTTCACCGAGAAGTCAAGCAGTATATTGCTTCCCTTCTACGTATATCTCGCGAAGAGACCATGAGGATAAAATCAGAGAGATTAGAGCCCACACAGACGCATACCGACAATCCTCCCTTCCACGAACAATACGAGACTGGAATAGAAGGGAGAACCGACAGAGGTACTCAAGGTACCCTCCGCCACACACCGTCAGGAGGCTTGTGGAGTATGGATGTAGATGTAGATGTGCTCAAAAGTATCCGGACACCCTCAAAAACATACGTTTTTCATATTAGGTGCATTGTGTTGCCACCTACTGCCAGGTACTCCATATTAGCGACCTCAGTAGTCATTAGACATCGTGAGAGAGCAGAATGGGGCGCACCGCGCAACTCACGGACTTCGAACGTGGTCAGGTGATTGGGTGTCACTTGTGACATATGTCTGTACGCAAGGTTTCCACACTCCTAAACACCCCTAGGTCCATTGTTTCCGATGTGATACAGGAGGGACACGTACAGCACAAAAGCGTACAGGCTGACCTCGTCTGTTGACTGACAGACACTGCCGACAGTTAAGAGGGTCGTAATGTGTAATAGACAGACATCTATCTAAACCATCACACAGGAATTCCAGACTGCATCAGGATCCACTGCAAATACTATGACAGTTAGACGGGAGGTGAGAAAACTTGTATTTCATGGTCGAGCGGCTGCTCATATCCCACACATCACGCCGGTAAATGCCACACGACGCCTCGCCTAGTGTAAGGAGCGTAAACATTGGACGATTGAACAGTGGAAAAACCGTTGTGTGGAGTGACGAGTCACGGTACACAATTTGGGGATCCGATGGAAGGGTGTGGGTATGGCGAATGTTCGGTGAACGTCATCTGCCAGCGTGTGTAGTGCCAACAGTAAAATTCAGAGGCGGTGGTGTTATGATGTGGTGGTGGTTTTCATGGAGGGGGCTTGCAAGCCTTGTTGTTTTGCGTGGCACTATCGCAGCACAGGCCTACACTGATGTCTTAAGCACCTTCTTGCTTCCCACTGTTGAAGAGCAATTCGTGATTGGCGATTACATCTTTCAACACGATCGAGCACCTGTTTATAATGCACGGTCTGTGGCGGAGTGGTTACATGACAATAACATCCCTGTAATGGACTGGCCTGCACAGAGTCCTGACCTGAATCCTATAGAACACTTTGGGTTGTTTCGGAACGCCGACTTCGTGCCAGGCCTCACCAACTGACATCGATACCTCTCCTCAGTGCAGTATTCCGTGAAGAATGGGCTGCCGTTCCCGAAGAAAGCTTCCAGCACCTGATTGAACGTATGCCTGCGAGAGTGGAAGCTGTCATCAAGGCTAAGGGTGGGCCAACACCATATTGAAATCCAGCATTACCGATGGAGGGCACCACGAACTTTTAAATCATTTTCAATCCAGGTATCCGGATACTTTTGATCACATAGTGTATGTGCTTAAAGGAATGTTAAATTTCGGTTACACGAGTAAATAAGTAGGGATTACGAGTAAGAACAACACAAATTGAAGCAATAACACAGCTAATGTTGTTGGGCAGGCGGATCAAAGACTGAATTTTATTGGCAGAACGTGTAGAAGTTGCACGGAGTATTGCTGCACTGTCGGGGGTCATTACTAGATATGATTGACAGAGGACATACCAAAAGTTGAATGAAGGGCAGGTCATTTTGTATTATCGCGAAATAGGGGAGGGAGTGTTACGGATGTGATACATGAATCGGTGTGGCAGTAATTAAAACGAAGGCGTTTTTCTTTGCGGCGTGATCTTTTCACGAAATTTCAATCACTAATTTTATCCTCCGAATACGAAAATATTTTTTTGATGCCCACTTACACACGGAGAAATAATGACCGTAATAAAATAAGAGAAATCAGAGCTCGCACGGAGACATTTAAATTTTCTTTTTTCTCGTGCGCAATTCGCTATTGGAATGGTAGAGAAATAGTCTGAAGGTTGTTCGCTGAACCCTCTACCAGACACGTAAGTTGAAATTGCATAGTTGTCTTGTAGGTGTATAAGAGGAGTTGGGCGATAAGATACTGCGAGAACCGTTTGACGGAGTTCTGAAAGACCTAAGTCAAAACAAGCACCGGAAGCAGGCGACGTTCCTTTAGAATTTACACAGTTGGGACAGCCAGCAATGAAAATGTATTCCCTCTAGTGCGCGTGATTAATAGGCAGAGGAAATTCCATGAAACTTCACGAAGAATGTAATAATGCCACCTCCGAAGAAAGCAGGTGCTTATGGGTTTGAATATTACCGAACTATCAATTTAGTAAGTCACGGTTGCAAAATGCTGACACTAGTTATTCATAGAAGAATAAACTGGTAGAAGCTGACCTCCGGGGAAAAAAAGTTTGGGTTTCGGAAAAATGTAAGAATGCGCGAAGCAATACTGACCCTATAACTAATACAAAATTGTGAAGGCTTTCTTGGCTGTTTGTCGTCTAACTGCCTGTTGGCTTCTGTTTCTTGTTCTTCGGTCTACGTTTGTGTGATAATTTTTCTGACGTTTCGCCTGCATGAGTGACTACCACTGTCACAGCTTCACCCTCCACAGCTGGTCCACCACCAGCAATGGAGGGTGACGCTTTGATACTGCAAGCCACTCGTGCTGGCGAAACGTCGGAAAATTAATCACACAAACGTCGGCAGAAGAACCAGAGATAGAAGCCCAAGACTAATCTTAGGAGACATGTTACACAAAGGCAAAACTATATTTATACAATTTGCATAGGCACAGAAAGCATTTGACAAAGCTGACAGGAGCTTAATCTTTGAAAAATCTGATGGTAATAAGAATGAAATAGAGAGAGCAAAAGCTTATCGACAACTTTTACGGAAATCAGTCCGCTGCTGCACAAACATAAGGACATTTAAGGGAAGCAGTAGTCGAAAATGTAGTGCGGTGGTGTTTTAGTCTATCCCCTACGTTACCCGCTCCGTACACTGAATAGGCTGTTAGGGAAATCGAGGAGGAGTTTGGAATGGGAATTGAAGTTCAGCGAGAAGAAATAACACTGAGCTTTGCCGATTGCATTTTAATTCTCTGCGAAGGCTAAGGATTTGGAGGAGTAGTTGAACGGAAAGGTCAGTGTCTTGAAAAGAGGTTGAAGATGGACATCATCAAAAATAAAACACGAGTAATGAAATGTAATCGAATTAAATACGGCCCGCCTGAAGGAATTAGAATAGCAAAGAAGATAGTAGGAATAATAGATGACATCTGCTATTTAGATAACAAAATAACTGATACAGCCGAAGTAGGGACGACGTAAAATGCAGACTGGCAGTAGTAAGAAAAACATTTATGAAAAATGAGTGTGAACATCTAATATAAATTTACGTGTTCCGAATTTCTCTGTTTGGTTTTTAGCCTCGTATGGGATTGAAACGTGAACGATAAACAGTTTAGACAACACAACACATGCTTTTGAATTATGACGCCACAGAAGATCAGTCGGGTACATGGAATGACTTTTTAGATAGGTAGCATGCATCAAGATAGAACGAGGTATAATCAGTCTGTTAGTGTGGGGGTACAAGTTTTAGAGGGAGACCAAAGCTAGAATACAATAAGCAACTTCAAATCTATGTTAGCACGAGGCGCCATAATTTAGGGTTTCCAACTTGGCGACCAATGTAATAGATACGCAGAAATCATGGCAGGGTGACAGTCAATATGCCGGTACATAGTTCCGGACGTTAATTAAACAAGAAATGAAGTAATTCGCGAACTGACATTATAGACTCTCACTGAATGCGTAGTTACTATTTGAACTGTTACGTCCTACATTGCTTTCGAATAGCTGCAAGCCTTCGTTTGTGACAGGTAACTATTTTCATCGAAAGCAAGACGATCAATACAATAGATTAACCTGTTACCTTTATATGCGTTCCAATGCGATGTAAAATGAACCATGTGCAAGACCATACTTTCGGTCCATTCTCTATATAAGTCAGTCAGTCAGTCAGTCAGTCAGTCAGTTCCTCCCTCCCTCCCTCCCTCCCTCCCTCCCTCCCTCCCGCCCGTTAGCTTTAGTTGTCGGCCGCAACTAAAATTTAAAAGCGTCTTTCTTATTGAAAAGGTAAGCCAGCCGCCAGGATTGGAAAAACAAACCTTATTTTCTTAGTGGCCTAGTATTTTTCTTGCGTTGCCTCTCACTGTAAGCTGGACCGCTAATTTCTTTACTGGCTGGATAAAGTTTTCCTAACGCCCTTTCAAAAAAAGAATTTCATTCACTTTCGGTCGTTCAAAAATACGATCTTGCAGGAAAGGTAACAAAAGCACCACGGTGATATGAGTCATCCACATTTTTTTTCCTTAAGCAGAGTATACGTAGCGATTGATTGTGTATGTAATTGTTACAATGAAATTTAAATGCTGTTTCATTCAACAAGGAATAGGATGGTTTAACGTCCTATCGATGACGTCGTTGTTGGAGACCGAACGCGACACTCTAATCGGACAAGGACGGAGAAGGAAATTGGTAGCTTCCTTTCCAAAGAATCGGAACTGGCATTCGCTATCATAATTTAGGGAAACCACGGAAAACATAAATCCGCATGTTCAGATGTGTTCCTCCCGAAAGCGAGATCAATGAGCTAACCACAAAGCCACCTAGCTCGATGCAGGTAGAATATTCATCACTGTTCCAATATCATTAGCCAGATGCCAACGCATTACGTGTGGAACAAAATTAGACAACGGACCCTACTATTCCGAGTATGCAGAAACCAACAAGTTCTTTAAAGAATTTTGTTCTGTCGGATTGTTTGTATATCGAATAAGAAGTCACGGCTATGATTTCTGCCACAATTCTACATTTGACTGTGTAAAAATAAGAGGCAACTAGTCAACTTTATTTATTTATTTGGCGGCCATCCATCAACTTGTCAACGGTAAATCATTAGAAATGTTGCACTAAAAACATTTTTAGGGTTCAAATTCACAGTCCTTTAGGAGTACTATACAGTAACTACAAATTTAGGAAGAATCTGATTTATGTGCACGGTCTGCTGCTGGCGGTATATCCCACCTAGCTTTGAACCACCGACAGTTATAGCTCAGCTGTTCAGCTCGTCCTTGACTTGATTCTGCTACAACTGTTTTGGCTCTGTCGCATAACCTGCCCTGTACGACTGTATTTCAGAGTCTGTCACATCATTGTACTTTTCTCTTTTGCAATATTTTATTTTTGACGTTGGTTCCTTAGAAAAAATCTGGCATTGTTCATTGCGGTATCTGTGTTTTTTATTCCAGGTTTCTTCTCGATGATGTAGGCTTCCAAAAACGAAAACATTGGAATGCCTGTATTATTCCAGTTCTGACAATGTGCACAAACGGCAGTTTATTTCTCACGCGAGTTTCCATCGAACAATAGACGTTACAATCATTTCCGATCCTGATCTGAGTTTCTAGATGACATTTGTCTGCAAGTGGCTTAAGATATTGGGCTATGTAAACTTAAAGGATCAATTCTTATTTGTGATGATTGTGATTTGTTTTGGAAAAATTTCAACATATACCAACATTTTCACTTTCTTATCGTCTACCCGTAATTCAGTTTTTGTTTTCGAAAAAGAATGAATTTTCACCAGAAATCAAGGATGAATTCATTTAGTCTTCTACCTAAGCAAATACTTCACTTTCCAAACTCATATTCTTGAAAACTTGATTTCTAGATGCTATAAAATAATTTTGGGACGATCGCGTTTAAAAAAAAAGGTTCAAATGGCTCTGAGCACTATGGGACTTAACTTCTGAGGTCCTCAGTCCCATAGAACTTAGAACTACTTAAACATAAGTAACCTAAGGACATCACACACACCCATGCCCGAGGCAGGATTCGAACCTGAGACCGTAGCGGTCGCGCGGTTCCAGACTGTAGCGCCTAGAACTGCTCGGCCACTCCGGCCGGCTCGCGTATGCTCATCACACTTATTTTAAATTATTTTCTCTTATATACATTTTAATTGTAGCGAAATACTATTATTTTCACAGAAACAGACGGTATTGTGTACCAATTAAATGATTCTTCAGGCTTGTTATTCTTGCGATAGCTATGTCACTACGCTTCATATTCCTTATTTAAACTTTGTAGACACTTCAGCTTAACGCTTCATACCTCTGATATTAGTAAGGTAATTCGCTGTCAGCGCGCTTATTTTCCATAATTATGTAATTAGTTTTCTTAATAAGGACTTTTACATCAGATTAAGCGACGGTACATCGAAACACACTACACATTTTCTTTGAATATCGACTGTTATAGAAAAGCTATTTTTTCGTGCCACTGCGACGTTATTCAGCAGTAACTCAATGAAAAACCCCAATCCTATGGCAGCAAACGCGCGGAACAACTTGTGATGTTTCCAATTAAACTGCTAATGGAACCTTTGTGGCCGCCGGCGAACAGTACGGGAGCCCTATTTGCTGTGAGCAACAGCATTAGCAACAGCGGAACTTCATTCTGGTAACTGTGTAGACGTGACGCTGTTGCATAAAACCGCCTGTCTACGTTCACGACGGCAACTAGACACTAATTAAATTTCCGGAAGTTTAGGAACCCAGTTTAATGGCAGAAATGTAAGTTAGTGAAATTACGTCACCAGCGTTCGCTGGTGAAAAATGTTTCAAATTTCCGATGTTGAACTATGTAGTGGTCACATCACGTGTCACCGCAAACAGCGTACTACGTAACATGACGGTTAAGAACTTACGCTAACTGCTATACAGCTCTAGAACGGTTGTTGTCAGTCGGAAGAGAAAGAAAATGTTATTTACTGAATGGTGAAATTTTCAAGAACACAAATAGTATGAATTGTGTCTGTCGGTCTCATATCGCTCCCCAAGTCCTGTCTCACAATATGTTCTCTAATTTGTAACAATTTACAAAAAGGCGTTTTCTATATTGTCATCTTAAGACAAAAAGCGATGTCTAATTTTTAACGCTCATATTTTTCTTTTGTGTAACTGCCACTCTCACTCTTCCCCCACACTTCCTCTCCCTCCCCCAGCACCAACACACTAACTGACATAGGATCTAATGCGGGCCTGCGAAGTAAATACAGAAATAGTACTAAACGCAACGAAAACTACCCAATTACAGTTATTTTGAGGGAGAGGGAGACGGCCCCTATGAAAACAAATAGTTTTTATTTCATACAGCTAACATGTAACAAGGCCAGCAAGCTCCGCGACTAGTGCAGAGAAAAATGGATAATATACTGAACGTCATTTAGGCCACTGCTGAACCAACAGCGCTCATAAATATTGCCCTATTCTTATCTTTTTCTGTGTATTTCGATAGTATCAGTTCAATTCCTAGAGTATGTTTTTGCACAGCCATTGCTGCAACATTATCTTGCAGGATTAACGTTCAGCAACAACTCCTGAAATCAGTTTACTGCAGGAAGTTGGTACCTCGGTGTTAAAACGATTAGCTGAGCGGCATAACGGTAGTGGAGTTTTCGTAACAAGCAAATTCTGTTACTCTAAACTTTGCATTACCAACAGATGCTCTCTATGGTTCAAATGGCTCTGAGCACAATGCGGCTTAACTTCTGAGGTCATCAGTCCCCTAGAACTTAGAACTACTTAAACCTAACTAACCTAAGGACATCACACACATCCATGCCCGAGGCAGGATTCGAACCTGAGACCGTAGCAGCAGCGCGGTTCCGGACTGAAGCGCCTAGAACCGCTCGACCACAACGGCCGCGCGATGCTCTATATGATCAGTACAGTGAATGTATTTTCTTTATTAATTGCCAAAACGGCTACAGCGCAGCCATAAAATTCTTAGATGGAATCCAGTCATTAACCGTTTAACATGTTGAATTCTAAATACGTTAAGGACCTCGTTTTACTCACCCGGTAGTAGTAGTAGTACCATTTTAGACCCTGGACAGATAATACTAGAATCAGTATTTTTACAACCAAATTTACAATTAAGTTTTTTTACACCTTGTAGAATCTCGCTACTCGCCTACAAAGAACACTGTAGAATTTTTCCATAATTCAACTCCTAGTTATTCAGCATTTTACATACTGACAACTGGAGATTGGTTCAGAAAAGTTATTATATTGATTTAACAAGGGGACCACATGACACTAGGATATATATATTACGGGAAGTTTAGTACAAACATCAATCCAAAGCAGTTCGATGCAACCCTCAAAAATTATCGAGAAAATCGACTTTCAATTTTCCCACTGTCTTTAATGTGCTAAAGCGAGGTCCATGTTTCTCGACAGTGCGGTATGGCTGTGTGGTAAAATGCGTGCCTACTGTGTGTGTGGCGTAGGTTCAGTTCCCAGCCCAAGTAACATTTAAAATAAAGGTGCATTTTCTATGAACACTTCCCTGAGCCGTGAAATATATAAAGATGAAAGAGAATTTAATCGGTAAGTGTTTCATAATCTTCTATGAAATATCATAAATTAAAAATTTTTATTTGTAGCGAAAAATGGATGTGTGTGTGTGTGTGTGTGTGTGTGTGTGTGTGTGTGTGTGTGTGTGTGTGTGTGTGTGTGTGTGAGAGAGAGAGAGAGAGAGAGAGAGAGACATGTAATTACACATAAGAAAACAAGTATTTTTCATAAAAATAGTAATTACATATATTAGAATACATCTGATAGATTTTATATTTAAATGACGAAGGTATTTGAATTGAACGAAAAAAACGAAAAGATGAGCGAAAGGAAACTAAGCAGCAATAACCGATCTCTAGCGCTTCTGGCTTTTTTTCCGTCTTCACGTATTTTAAACTTCACGGAATTTCTAGTGGAACATGCACCTCTGTTTAAAAACTTGGATCAGCCGGGAATCGAACGCGAGCATTCTACCTCATAGTCACGCGACCTATAAAAAAATCACCCTTTTTTAGCATAGTAACGACGACCGGAAAACTTTAAAGTTGAACGTTTTTGGAAAATTATTATCCGGGTTCTGAACTTACCGTACCATAGATATCAGAAACTACATTAATCAGACTGTCGTGTGGCCCCTCTGTAGCAGTACAAGAGCGTCTATAGCAATGGTAAACCTTCAAACAGAAACTTTCCAAAACGAAAAATTTGAGTCTGAATATGTTACATTTTTCCTGAATTTTGCTAGGTATTTTAATTAACTGATGCAGTTATGAATAATAAATGACAATGTTTCTATGAACACAATTTTTTGCCATCTGAATTAATACTAATTCAGATTGGTATTTTGAGAAGCTATTAATTATGAGCAAATACAGATTTTTTCATGTAATTGTGTGCAACAAATTACAGTACCTTTGTTTATAATAAATCAAATCGGATTAAAATTTTTATTGTTAGGATGTTTAATAATTACAGGTGGAGACTGAAACGTCGCTACACAAGGTTTATCTACATCCACATGAGGTATGTACGTGCCAAGCCACAGTGAAGTGCTTGCTGGAGCTTGTTCACGAGGCGTATAGTATTGCACGGTGTTCACTCACTTTTTTTTATCTCCCGATTTGACAAAGAATCACATAGAAAACAGTACTATAATTGAATAAAACATCTACAAATGCTTACTAGTAGTTGTCCAGTGAACTTTTTTGCGTTTTGCTTTCCGAAACATGAAATATCTAGTTTGAATTACTCATTGTTTAACTCTCTATATAACGGAGTAATAAATGATTCCAGACGACTATGACCCCTTCTCTCTTCAGTTTCCTAAATAAATTTAACAGCAGAATTGCATTACTGTCATTTTAGGGAACCATGTTAGTCTCCGCACGGATGACGCAAGATGTGTGTGATGGAGGAACTGATTAGCTTACGCCGATAATACATTTCGCACGCTGATGTCGTACAGGCTCTAAATTAATGCATGCCCGTGCTGCGTACGGAACCCATTTCCTTGCACTGACACTTGCATATCCCGGATATCTTGTATATCCCCTCTATACCACCTATACTACAAGTGTTTTGGTTTAAAATGTGAGATCATTAAAACCAAGAGGGCCGAAGAATACGTGACACTAGGGCATCTAATATTCTGGTAACTCTTTAAAGAACACCGTGTATAGGGTTAGAGAGTGTAAGTGGATATTTTTACATGTTTCTCCAGATTACGTTATTTCCGCGATAGTCCTGAAAACAGCATCAATGAAATTCTGAAGTAATGTATTTAATGAGACTTTCGTTGCTACTAAAGAAAAATTTCAAGAAATGGAACATCTCGTCGCAACAGCGCAAGGAAAAGCCTGCAAAATCTGAAAGACATGGTTAATACGCGCAACGAACAGTAAAAATAAGCAGTAACTGAATATGTCAGACTACATAATATCTTTGGAATGGTCGCCAGCTGAACGTAACTAGAATTATACAGGAATTTCAATTTAATTCTACAACCTATATTCAATTCCCGAGCTTCATCAATCTGATATTAATTGGCAATTTAGTGCTCTGTAATAGCACCCCCTCCCCCCCCCCCCCCGCCTCACCCCTCTCTCTCTCTCTCTCTCTCTCTCTCTCTCTCTCTCTCTAAAATGCACTGCAAAAGCACAGCTAAGGCTTTAACGATCAAAAAAATGAAGTATCAACTAAATATTCTGTTTGAAGCTCAACATATTCCCTGGGCACCCAAGCCATGTCGGACTAACGATCCGAAGCTAACAAGGAGCTCATCAGGCCTGTCAGTCACGAATTTTACGAGTCCTAGCTATGTTGACGGACCTTTCGGGAGTACCTAGCTAGCGGCTTTTCGTGCGACGGCCCCTAGTTACCGAGAAAATCGATTATAAAGTTTCATTCATACCTTCTATTACCTATAAACTTCGGTATGATTTGAACAAGCGAGCTTAGTGCGGCGGCTAAGGTTCACGGCTACCAGTTTGACAGTGTGGGTTCCAATCCTGTTCGATTATTACTCTTCCAGTTTTATCGTACAGAGTATCATTAAATAGTATCTCATGCAAAATTGTTCAAAATTAGTCATTTTCGCCGTAGTAATATCATTAACATGTCAGCTGGCAGTTTACAGGTATGCGAATGACGTAACAGCCCGTGAGGGAGAGCAGACAAGACGAGATGAAACGTAAGGAGAAAATGCTGTCGAAATATTTGGAATTTTAAGTACGAACCACAGACGGAACAGACATTTGAAGAAAGTCTGTTGTAATGATTGCTTTATTAATGAAACTACTAATGCGAAAATTACTATTTCGAATAATTTTGGATGACGTGGTATTTAATGACATTCTGTACGGCGAAATTGAAAAAGAAAAAAAGGAGACAGGGAGGACTAGCTCGTAGCACCAATGTTCTAGTGGCGAATATTGGCCGCTACGCTCGCTTAGTTGAAGCAACTAACATTAGGGTATAAAGTGTACGAACAAAATCTCAACATCGATTTTCTCGGAAACAAGTGGTCGTCGCATAAAAAGCTGCTAACCAGGCAGTCCGGACAGGTCCCTCTAGGCTCAGCAAAATCCGTGATCAACAGGGTCTGATGGTCCCTTTGTACGTGCAGCAACAAAGCATGAACTGTCAAAAAGTGTAACAGAGAACTGAATATTTCTTCCATAGCGCACGGCGGAACCTGTAAATGCAGAATCCTAATTAATAAAAAAAAAATGGCTCTGAGCACTATGGGACTCAACATCTTAGGTCATAAGTCCCCTAGAACTTAGAACTACTTAAACCTAACTAACCTAAGGACATCACACACATCCATGCCCGAGGCAGGATTCGAACCTGCGACCGTAGCAGTCCCGCGGTTCCGGACTGCAGCGCCAGAACCGCTAGACCACCGCGGCCGGCAATTAATAAAACAAACCAAGTAGTTACTATTTTCTTACTTACATATCCAGTAACAAGAATCCGGTTTTGAGCTCTCAGGCCCACACGGGCAACATTAATTTGATGCATTTATGCTGCTGTTTAACATATACGTATGTGTGCCCAACCGTAGAGTGAAATTACGTTAGTTCTTTAGCATAGTCAATGGCGAAAATGCCATTACAAATGTAGAGTAGCTGTGATAATGTTAGTGCTTTCTTGCAATGTGGAGTTCAGTCACGCAACGTGACGAAACGTTTTTTTATCGTTACTGAAATGGTGTACTGGGTTTTGAATCATGCTCAATTTTTCCATCGTGTATTCTTGGGAGTATCACAGTTCAACTGTCAATGTAATGGACCACCCAAAAATTTTCATATTAACAATTATTAAAATAAAAGTTTGATTATTGATATTTGTTTTTTCTAGCAGGAGAAGCTTTTTACCTTTGCCAGCATAATGTATAACCTGGTGATTGCTTTCACGTCTATCTAAAGCACGTTTATTACTGGTTAGGTTGGTGGAAAATGCTGATCTGATTAAAATGTTGGGCCTAGGTGCATCATTGTGCTCTTCACACCTAGTTTTGAAACTTGCATCAGTTTCTGAAGAGAAATATGGCGTGCAGAATTACACAGCAACTTACAACATCACAAACTAATTAAGGAGCATCTGTTTCTTGTTATACTATAAATAAGATTACTTTCAAGCCTGTTATCTGGTGAGGAGCTGATCGTCTTTATCAGTGCGGCGAAACAAGTTGATATTTTTTGTAAAAGATGCTGCATAGGGTTTATACGAGGTTGAGAAACGTGACTGAAATTTTATTTGGAATCGACTTCTTTATCAGGAGGTTTGAACACGACGACAAAGTGCTTGGAGTTTTAAACCATTGCTTCAATCTGCCTATTATAACAGGATGACAGCCATTTTTAGCAGCACTGGTTTTTATAGCAGCTCTTTGGCAGATGATTCAAATGGAATGTAAGGAATGCTGAGTAGCATGTTTGAAAAACAGAGAATTGACCGAGTTGGAGAGCCACACTTCGCTTGTTCCTTCTCAACTATTGCAGAGTTTCCGTTACAAATCGTGTACAGAGGTTAGTGGCAAAATTATCTATCGAGATATGAAACGACTCATAATATTACCGGGTTGTCGCCGGGAAACAATGAAATTGTATTAGTAATACAAATTCGGGAGAGATGGAAGAGTAATGGTCTGCCATAACTTTTCCTATTGGTTTAGTCAGCGGGAAAATTTGTTTATGGAAACGCCTTAAATACAGCCATGTTTTACGCCTGTGGAAGCAGCTTGAAATAGGACCTTTCCTGTGTCAGAGTGGTATGTCTTCTATGGTCCAGTCCACGAAACATCAAAACGTTAGTTACTAATAAGGGGAGGCTACGACGTAGGGCTCACAGATTTACTTCAAACTTTGTAAACCTTCAGTAGGCCATTAAAACAACAATGTGAAAGAAGTAAGGTGCACTACTCTGGCAATTCCGAGGAAATCGCAAGAGAAGTTTGACGCGTCTGTTACGTAAATGGTGTATCGGTGGAAAGGTACTGGGTGCAAGAAGTCAGTGTGGGCATGGGTTTAGCGTTCGCGCTTCGAAAGAGGATCGTGGATGAGGATTCCGCAAACGTATATTTTTTTAATCTATATTTTTTCCATCACTGGTCACATTATTTAATTTATATCGAACTTAAGAGGTAATATATTAAAAAAACCACGTGCGTTTTCATGAAGTTTTAGTGAATTTCGTATGTTATTTGGCTATTTAATTTCTGTACATTTTCAAGGACGAGGGACAGGCTTGAAAAGTCCAAGTCAAACGTCGATAAATAATGATCCGAATGACGTTATTCACCATCAGTAATATAGTAAGTTGCCGTGTGGTAGACCACGAGAGTAATGTACAGTTACTCGTCGGATGTGCTCTCGACATCACAAGTTGCAATGTGTTATTTGTCATACAGAGAAGGAAAACATAAATTGAAACTTTCATGTAAATACACGGTTTTTTTCATCATATTATCTCTCAAATATCATAAATTAAATTAAATGACCAGTGATTAAAAATAAGTGTTAGCGGGATTCGAATCGTCGCCTCATCCATGACCCTCTTTCGACGCGCGAACGCTAACCAAACGACCACAATGACTCGCTGCACCAAACTTCCTCCCACAGATACATCGTGTACATAATAGACGCGTAAAACTTCTCTTGCAATTTTTCTCGGAACTGCCAGAGTAGTGCACCTTACTACTTCACATTATGCTGTTCTAACGACCTACTCAGATGCACAGAGTTTACTTACATGTTCCATATATAATTTTAACGATTTTTTTATCGAAGTGATGCGGAACGAGTCAGTTCATAGGATATGAACACATGATTAGTGTTAAAATTGATGAGTACTAATCCTACCTTCTTTACTGGCTACCGGTTTTTAAGCAGAAGTTCGTAAATGGAATAGTAGTTGTCCAGGAAGAGTGATTTTAAGTTAGATATAAAACCTGCTTTGCTAGCTGTCAGACATTTTATGTTATTGGGCAAATGATAAAAAAAACTTTTGTTGCTGCCTACTGAACTCCTTTCTTAGCCACTGATAGATTTAATAATAGGTAAAAAAAATGTACTGAGATTCGATAACGATCTGGTACGTCTGCTTAAACAGACTGTTCACAGTTCCGGCCTGAACTCCTTTGGAGCTTATCGGAACAGAAGCCGCAGTTACGTGCCACGCACCTAGAAAGTGGCAACAGCTAACTAACCAAATTCATTCAGGAAGAGTAGTTATAAATTTCGCCATCGGTGTAACGTAACTTGGTGGAATACCTTCGTCAGGGAAAAAGATTAATTCATGTATCTGCGAGGGTGATGGATGCATTAACGACAGTTCGGCTTTAACAAATTCCAGAAACATATTCTAGTACAAGAAAAAAAGTCACATAATACAAAGAAAGTGTCAACTCCCGTTGAAACTTTATGCACCGATCACGGCCTCTCAGCCAGCGAGTTTATCGTATCACGACATCGAAGATTACTTTAATTCTCTAAAGAATCGCTTCCTTTATGTCTGCCCAGGAGCTGCATAATTCCCGTGTTGTACTATGTTGCCGTCAGTTCGATATTCCACTGCGTTCTTCATACCTGCGTCACTTGCATAACGTTCCCCAGCCAAGAGCTCTTTGAGCTTCGTGGAAAGATGTACTGCACGATTTCGTTTTATATTTACTCCTCATATAAACTTTTACGAATGATGGACGCTCGGATGAAGTTTCTTCGTGCAAATCTGATCGTTCGTTGTTCAACACTCTCACATTTCTTTCCTTCATAGGTCTAACACCGTTCACTCCTATTAGTTGACGCCAACTTTCTGTAGGTTTCAACTTGAGAGCATTCAAAATTCAAAAATCAAGTACTAAATCTGACCTCACACTCGGGGAGACTTCAAACACACACACACACACACACACACACACACACACACACACACAAGTCACCTAATTCTCGTAGATTCCGAGGTGGGGGGCGGGGGGGAGGCGATGAGCTCTGACGTCACGTTCAATCACATCCCAGTTGCGTTCGATCGGGTTCAGATCTGGGGAGCCAGCACATCAACTGGAATTCCCCGTTATGTTCCTCGAACCGCTCCATCACATTCCTGGCCTTGTGATATGGCGCATTATCTTGCTGACAAATGTCAATGCCGTCGGGAAACATGATCGTCATGAAGGGGTGTACGTGGTCTGCAACCAGTGTACGATACTCCTTGGCCGTCATGGTGTCTCGCACGAGCTCCACTGATCCCACGGATACCCAGGTCAACGTTCCCCAGAGCAAAATGGAACCGCCCCCAGCTTGTCTCCGTCCCGCAGTACATGTGTCAAGGAGCTGTTCCACTGGTCGTGGTTTTAACATTGGTACATGCATGTGAGGTCGGCTGCGGCAACCCATCGTTACGAGTGTTCAGTGAACTGTTTGTTCATCATACACACTTGTACTCTGCCCACCACTAAAGTCTGATGTTAGTTCCGCTAAAGTTTGCAGCCTGTCGTGTTTTACCAGTTTGCCCAGCTTACGACGTCCGACATCTGTAATGAGGGATGGCCACCCAATCAAACGTCGTCTGAATGTGGTTTCATCTTGGTTTCGTCACGCGTTGAAGACACTCACCACAGCACTCTTTCGACACCCAAGTCGTGCAGTTTCCGAAAAGCTCGTGACGAGCCTCCAGGCCATCACAATCTGCCCTCGGTCAAACTCAGACAGATCGGGCGCCTTGCCCAATCTGTACACACGTACAGCACGCTCACTGATACTACATGCACCGTGCGTGTGTCTGACTAACAGTTATTCCTCGCCAGGTGACGCTGCTATCGCCTTGACAGTTTTGTATCGATAGTAGGTCTGTGGTCATAATGCTCTGGTTGATTGGTGTATTCCTTACAATTACAATCTATTATCCGGATAGTTAAAAGAAGCCCTACAATCGACATAAAATATATAAAATTGTGTGTACAGCAATTATTACTACTCATTACAAATTAATTTAACAAAAAATAGCAGAATATCTGCTTACTACTACTACTACTACTACTACTACTACTACTACTACTATTACTAGATAATTGCTACTGGCCCCTTAACCAAATGTCCACTTATTAGTACTAGCGTTTATACTGTAGCTACTACAACTACAAGCACTACGCGTCTTATTTCTTTCATTTTGGTCACCGTTTCCTTGTGGAATTAATACATCTGAACCATTTACACCACGTGACATTGGTAAATGTATCTACTACTGATCTGTTTTTCATTACTTTTTTTACTACAAACATCCGATTTTATTACTACGAACAGTCAAGTTTATTGGTATTAATATATCCACATTAGTTTGTCTGGTAAGTATGAAAACCATTTTTACGCTTTTAAGTCGGCGGAACTGAGATATCAGCGAGCAAGTGAGAAATGTTATCAATATTTACCGATGGCCATTGGGGCACTAGGCTTCAGAGCTGGTAAGATAAATGTCTAAGTTCAATGCAAAGTAATCTCTCCTACATTACACAGCATAAAAATCACTACGGGGCCAGATTTTTAGCATCTTTACAGCTAGTTGTCTTTCAGGCTGTACATCAAACCAGATTGTGAATTCATTCCAGTTACATCCAGCTCAAATGATTATATACGGCGAAATGCTGCTTCTAATGAAGACTGAGCACTAAAGATAATATTTTTTCACGAATTATGTCGCAAATGTTATCCATTGTGGTAATATAAATTATTTACGCTGACAGTGCTCATGCAAGATGATCAACGAAAATATGCAACAAGACAAACAGTTTATTCACAGGATAGACTCTTCGCCTATGCTTGAAGAAGCATTTCATGAAAGTCGTGAAACTGAAGGGGCTGCAAATTTGAGTTGACATCCGTTGTCGAAAGTTGGTCGCGCACCCCAGTGCTTCTGGAAATGTCTTCCTCGTAAGAGCATACGTTTACTAACAGAAGTTGACACTGCAAAAATCTAAAGGAAATTAGCAAACTTTTTCAGCACAGGTTTTGTTTTCCTGATTCAGTGATATGGATATTTACCACCCAGTAACCCATGGTGAACTGAGATAAATTGAGCAGTTTTACTGATTGCTATTCCCAAAGAGTACATATTGACAGGTACTTCATTTCTGTGCTGGATAGAACATTGTCACTTAAAGAATTAAAGGAAAAAATTAACGGCTGTTTTCCGCAACCTGATCCGACATGAAACATTCCGGGAAAACAGCCATTGTCTTCTAGACTATTTCGGTAGAGTTTCCACTATAACATCTCCGAACATGTTTCTGAAATCGCACGTGCTAATGTGATAGGACAATTTTTGAAGACTATTACGATGGCCATAAATGTAATGGTAGGGAGGAAACTATTGTTTACGTTGCTGGTGTTTTTGGAACAAGCAACAATGTGTACCAACGCATAATAGGCCACAAGTCATTTACAGAAATATTAGTTTCGGAAAGTTTCGTGGATAAAAAGTATGCGAAATACAATGTCTTAAGTAAACAACCGCGTCCTTTTGTCGTATACTAATCGGCGGGTTCAAATGGCTCTGAGCACTATGGGACTCAACTGCTGAGGTCATTAGTCCCCTAGAACTTAGAACTAGTTAAACCTAACTAACCTAAGGACATCACAAACATCCATGCCCGAGGCAGGATTCGAACCTGCGACCGTAGCGGTCCTGCGGTTCCAGACTGCAGCGCCTTTAACCGCACGGCCACTTCGGCCGGCTTAATCGGCGGGTGACAGTTGCACCTTTGATACGAAATTACTACGGAGCATGTTCACAATTAATAATATATCAGGACTGACACCATTTTGTTTTAATTTTTTATGCATTCATCATAGTCCAGTGACGCAAGCTTCGTTTATAATTCAAAGGCGCGAGAATTTGTTCACAGCTTATCTCTGCCAGTAATTTTTCAAAATAATCTAACATTCTTCCGAAATACATATTGCTGTAATTTGCTTATTTCTGGTACTCCTCAACATTTTTTAAAAAATCAACTTACTGCGACAGAAAAGGAAGACGGTCACACGAGCATAAAACTATGTAGCACTTATAACATTTCACGACTACACGTTTTACAGTCGGATAGGTAAAAGCCGAAAATAGAGCTGGAGGTGTACACTGGAGTGGTACTGTCTATTTTCGTCAAGTAAGCGAAGAAAGCGGAGCGGAAACTTAGCTCCCTCACACACACACACACACACACACACACACACACACACACACACACACACCATTTCATTCACCAGTCAGCACAACGAACCCTTAGGAGTGAGATTCTCTGCCGCTAAGTGACACAACCATATACATAATTTTAGCGATCTTGAAGATCCTCGGAGGGAAAAAAAACCGCATTATGATATCACCGACAATCCGTCCGGGTAGACTCGGCAGACTTTTGATCACGTACAATTGGTTTATAGCATTAGAGACGCAGAGGAGGATGTTGGCGCAGCAGTCGTATTTGTGTGGCATCACATGTTTCCGGATCATTGGTAGATTTCAAGCCAGCCACATGCCTTGAGAGATGAGACAGGAGATAAATGTCGCCAATGGCAATGGCACTACTACTACTACTACTACTACTACTACTACTACTACTACTATTGAAAAGCAGGTATGTCAGAGGTAGACGTAATCAATGGAGCTCTGTAGGGGTTCCATATGTCTCCGTCGCGACGTAATATGTTCACAAATGACTAGGTGACGCACTAGTAAGACAGCAGTGCCTTTACGAATAAAATTAGACAGCCAACAATATGTGAAAATCTTACTATCAAGTAATCATTCAAAAAAAAAAAATGAAGGTAAACTGGACAGCTCGATACATAAGCTACATCTCTTGAGCTGTACATACTCTTTAAAGATTTCTACAACTTCAAAGTTCCTTTCATCCGTGCATCTAAGTTTCCGATGCGCCGCGCTAAGTCCCACTTGCGATCACGGCCAGAATGCACGCGCCGGTAAGCCTTCCTTACAGGAGAAGCGTTCCACCGTGGTTGGTGTACGAGCTGTTACATCAGAACGCGCTTCTCACCGTGATACCCGGCCGCAGCGCTCTCCGGTGGCAGTTGTAGGCTGTATTTGGCTCGCAAACAACACAGTTCACGAAAATGGACAGGAATACTATTGTTACGCTGCCCTATTTAAAAGAATAATGCCTTCCTTTTTCCTACGGTAAGTATGTTGTTCTGTCTGTAGCGTATATAAATAAAAACGCAAATATCCAAGAACATGGTACAAGGCAAAAAGGAAAGTTCCATGTGAAGTCGACAGCTTTCAGAATTACATACAGTGCGATACAAATTTACAATAGTCTTCCACATATGATAAAAATTATTCCATCATTCTTATTTTTTAGTAAAATCCTAGCGTCATTGTAAGAGTTTTCCTTACTGGATAGAAGCAGTGATCTAATAAGAATTTGGGATCCACAAGACTTTAAACAAGAAAGCGCAAAATCTCCTACTACACGTGGTGAAAGCTCTCTACAAGATAAATCCAAGAAACATTTATTTACTGCGATACTACTATTAAAATTTTCAATGTTTCCATGCATTTTCACAAAACCGCATGAAGTGACTCTTCTGAGAAGTGCTCCTATGTATACACAAGACAGAATATTACAGGACACACTTTCATTAAACTAATGAGAACGGCCCAGAACGGTTTATAAAATGTGAACGAGAATTAAAAAAAAGTGTGGATAGCCGAATGGAACTATGTACGTCTGAATTTTTAACACTGTACCTCTATCCACTACACTGTGGCGAACTAGTGTTAAGTAAGACTATGTTATCAATGTTATGATGTCCTGAAAGTTTCATTCGCTGATATGTCGCTCACTGACAATTATAACAAATTTTACCAAGAACGATGCGTTTTTCTTAAATCTTTACTGCACTTTGCCTTGAAACGACACACAATGACTACAAATTATAATACGAAAGCAATCAAACTCTAAGATTCTTTATCCGCCTGCATGATGTTTCCCATCATTTCATTACAACAAATCCTATGAACAACGAACTGTTTTCAAGACACCCTCAATTTGATGTTGGTTTCAAGCAGCATATATATTCATACGACGTAAGCCATAAAACACAGCAAATATGGACTTCAACTGGAAACGATGCAGTCCAATATGGCGTCTCCTAAATGCTGCTCGTGTCTCAGAATGCGAGCTTGCATCTCACTGGTCACGTTCCTCTCTACAAAGCACTTGACTTATTCAGTTTTTCAAGCTTTGCAATGCTCTGGAACGTTGTTCCTAAATCATGCACGGTTTCAAAATGCAAACACAAATAAAAGTTGACCTCTGTGAAGATCAGTTTGTGTTCCAGAGAAACTTAGGAACTTGCACGGCAATATTGACCGTTACGACCGATATTAGAAGACATCCAAACCTACATTTACAGCATTTGTATATTAGAGAAAGCATTTACAAATGTTGCTCTAATATTCTCTTTTGCATTTCTGAAGTTGGCAGGGAGAAAATACAGGGGGCGAAAGTTATCTACAGCCTATACGGAATCTACATTGCCGTTAGAAGAGTTTAAGGACATGGAATGGCAGCGGTAATTACGCAGCAGTAAAAGGAATCGTGGAGAAATTTAGAAAGGAAATTAAAGTTCAGGTAGAAGAAATAATAACTTTGAGATTGCCGTTGACAATGTAATTCTGTCACACCGCAAAGGAGGAGGAAGAGCAGTGGAACGGAATGGATAGTGTCTTCAAAAGAGGTTAGAAGACTAACAACTACAAAAGTGAAACAAGGATAACTGAATGAAGTCTGATTAAAGGAGGCGGTGCTGAAGGAATCAGATTAGGGAATGAGACACCGAAAGTAGCCGATGAGTTTTGCTGTCTGGGTAGTAAAATTACGGACGGTGGCCGACGTAGAGAGAATACAAAATCCAGACTAGCAATAGCAATGAAAGTCTTTTTGAAAAAGAGAAACATGTTAATATCAAATTTATGTATTCAAAGAAAGGAAGAAGATCAGTGTTTAATGTCTCGTCCACAACGAAGTCGTTAGAGACTGAGCACAACCTTATAGTAGGTAAGGACGAGGAAGGAAATCGGCCGTGCCCTGTCACAGGAACCGTCCCGGAATTTACCTGTAATAGTCTTGTACAGACGTGAAACGTAGACAACAAGCAGTTTAGAGAAGAGGCTAGAAGCTAATGAAATGTGGTGCTGCAGAAGAAGACTCAAGGTTAGATGGGTAGGGGTAGATGGAATAGCTAATGGAGAGAGACGAGAGGGACTGTCACAATTTGGTAGAGAAGGGCGTTACGTCATAACTTGACTCAAGGGAGGAGTCTGGTTGATAAGAAACGTTCCGAGGCAGCAAGGAACAGATAATTTGGTAATGGACGGAAGTGTGTGTGTGTGTGTGTGGGGGGGGGGGGGTCAGAGAGAGAGAGAGAGAGAGAGAGAGAGAGAGAGAGAGAGATCAAGGTTTGTCTGCAGTAAGCAGGTTCAAATTTCGCAGATTCCACTAGAAACGCAGGGATGCACAGACTTGGATATTACAGACTAGCGTGGAGAATTGCAATATACGGCCTGAAACAACAACAGCAACAGTTTATTTGTACTATTTGTTTTTCAAAGGCTAGGTTTTGTTGTTGTCCTATTGCCCGCAATAAAACTCTCTCTATCAAGACCTCCCACTAATTGTTGCAATTTCTGCTAGAGGCAATCACTGTAATCTCGCATGGAAAGTGAAGGTTGGTCAGATATGTTTCATTAATACATTTTTTCCTTAGTTTTCAGATTTTTAACCTCTAAAAACTTTACCTAGCACACCTCAAAATGGTTTCGGTGATGCAGAACCTCTCTGTAAATCTACTCTTGATTTCGAATTTTCACTATCACGATGAAGTCTAATGTCAGAAAGAGCACTGATTTTAATATGCATACATAGAAAGAACAGCTATCGTATGTTGAAAACGTAACAAGGAAACACGCGACGAGACGAACAGAAATGATACTTTTATGCAAAGGCAATAATTATACTGAAGTCTCTGCGATTCATAACGGTACCCTGGACATTGAAAAAGGTGGGACATGGTTCTTAATAAGGTGTATGTCATCACACGGACTGCAATGTATGTTCAGCAACGTGCTCCCACGCTGACCAAGAGGTTGATTGGGGTTTTTGTGGTACAGCGTTCCATTTCTCCACCAGCGCAATTGACAACTGGCTACAATACGTCTCCCCAAGGTATCCCATACGTGCTCGATGGGATTTCAGTAGGGGGAACAGGCAGACCAGTCTGTTCGCCGAATATCCTCTCGTTTAAAGAGCTACTCCATCTGGGCAGTTCGAGGCCGTCGTGCATTATCGCCTATGAAACTGAAGTCAGTGCCGAATGCACCCCTGAAAAAACGCACATAGGGAAGAACTACAATGTCACAATATCGTTGACCGGCGTGTTCAAAGATATGGAGATCAGCAGGCCAATGCAACGCAATGCCCACGCACACCATAAGACGTGGACAACCAAAACGACCAACATCGACTGTGTCCCCGGGCGCATTACATGTCCCCACTTCTTGCCATATAAGGGTACGTCCAGAATCACCGCTCACACTGAATCTGCTCTCTCCCGAGAACAGCACGCGACCACACTCCTCGTTAGTCCAGCCCATATCCCTTGACACTATCACAAACAGTGCGGCCGATGCGCGATTGTCAACGGAGCACGCCGTACTGGTCGTAGGTCAAAGGGATCATCTTCAAGTAGTCGCCATGTCACAGTGGAGCGCGAGATTGCGTGCCTTACAATCATGTTAAATGTAACAAATTGCTTTGACGTAAATTCTTTCTTGCCTGTTAACACAATGTAGCTGTCATATGCTGCTGCTGTTGACCGTTGTTACACTTGTCACACTTCATCCTCCTTCCAGTTTCTCGACAATTCTTCCCCGTGCGAAGCCACCCAAATGTTTTCTCCGGCCCGTGATGTAAGAGAGATCACCACCACAGCACACCGTAACTACTCGCTGATTGGCATGCAGAGCCTTGTTCCCCTTCCTTCAACAGCATCCTGTTGCGTGGCGACCGCCTTATGGTGCTATAGTCACGCTGATCTAACGCCACGTGACGTTCTGCTTTCTGTGCACGACTGGGAGACCTCTGGCAACATGCTCCCGTACTTTGATTCGATTCCACAAAGCTATAAATATGTTACGCTAGTGTATCTATTTGCAGAAGAGCAGTGTACTTCAGTTTAACTACACATATTGCATCACTGCCCTATTTCTCAAAGGCTGTTAATATAGATTCTTTTCAACCTATTCAAATAATGCCTCAAAACATATGCATTCATTACGTCCTGCATTATAGATCTCTACAGAGATATGCATGTCAAACTCCGTAGGGAGTATCCTCAATGTGAAGCTCCTCCTCACACACACACTAGACACAGTTTGGAATCGTGATGTGGCTCTTTTTCTAACACTAGTGACATTTCCTTGCAGCAGTGATTTACCAGTAAAGAAGAGCGAGGCAATATTGTTGTTACAAATTAAGACTCCGTTCATGGAACAATAAATGCCTCCTTCGCGCTAGCGTCGAGCGAGGCGGCACAATGGACAATACACTTTCGTCATCTTCAAGACTATTATTGTTCGGCCATTTAGTTTTAGATTTTTTTGGGTTTCCTTGAGTAAGACAACAGCCAATTTTCGCACGCTTCGTTTACAGATTCTTTCCGTCTTTAACGACCTAAGCGTCGAAAATAGAAACTGTAACGTAGTTTCCAATCTCAACCCGTAAGAAAAAAAATCTTCCTTCTCTACATCTCTTGATGTTACTTCGTCATTAGTTACGGCAGCTCGAGTTCCTTCTTGAAAACCATGTGCGGGTAGGACAAAAAATGCCTTGTCACCTGTCCACACACATCCGCCCGTTACAAAACTTCAGAAAGAATACTGCAGTATTCGTCGTTTGTTCCAGTGCATTAATTAAAACACGGTACTGGAAATCTAAGATTACACATCCGGAAGGAAGGAAGGAAGGAAGGAAGGAAGTTTAGGGTTTAACATCCCGACGAAAGAGGTCGCTGGAGACCGAGCACAAGCTCGGAATGTTTCGAGGATGGGAAAGGAAATCGACCGTGTCCTTTCAATGGAACCATCCTGGCATTTACCTGGGGCGATTTAGAGCAATTACGGAAAACCTAAATTGAGATGGCCGGACGTGGATTTGACCTTCGTCCTCCCGAATGCAAATCTAGGGTGCTAACGACTGCGTCATGTCATTACATATCCACTGATGTTGCCAGCACGTTCACTGAGTTCCCGTCCAGTTTACTTTCATGTTACAGCCTGTGGGCTTAACTGCAGCCTGATATATTCACATCTAGGTTTATATTTCTTAATGCTTTTTATTAGTATTACTTGCAGTGCATCAGCGGAGTGACTCTTTCAGCAGCATACTTCGAAAGTAATATCACAAATGAAAATAGAAAATTAACGAAAACTCGTTTTGAGATGAACTGTTATTCGTATCCTGTTCTCTTGCTAAGTCACTAACAGATATAACATTTTTACCTGGCTTACGTACACCTGAGTCAGCATGCCTAAGTATGGTGGTGGTGGTGGTGGTGGTGGTGGTGGTGGTTAGTGTTCTACGTCCCGTCGACAACGAGGTCATTAGAGACGGAGCGCAAGCTCGGGTTAGGGAAGGATTGGGAAGGAAATCGGCCGTGCCCTTTCAAAGGAACCATCCCGGCATTTGCCTGAAACGATTTAGGGAAATCACGGAAAACCTAAATCAGGATGGCTGGAGACGGGATTGAACCGTCGTCCTCCCGAATGCGAGTCCAGTGTGCTAACCACTGCGCCACCTCGCTCGGTGCCTAAGTATGTTACTTAAGCAAATTTATCTACAAAACTCTTGGTAAATTTGCGGATATACAGAGGTCAGAATAAACTGGCTCTAAAACTGTTTTGGCACTTAGATTTGTGACAACGAAAGAGAAACAGTCAGGAATCAATAGAAATCAGCTTAAGTGGTAATTTCCTTCATCTTCAGTGAAACGCAGTTCTGCTTTTCACAATCATGGTAATTCGTTTCGTTGATAAAAATCTTCTCGAATGATCGGCCGAGTGGTGACATTGTCTTGTCGAAATGTGTCAATGAGTTTCGTGTAAGTTTCGCCTGAAGATGATGGATAGGAAACTTATTGAAACGTTGCGACAAGACGACGTCACCACTCGGCTGATCATCCGCGAAAATTTTATCATTGGAATACGCCGAGAAAGCCTGCAGCCTCATGTAACTTATTTAGTGTCACCCATCGCGGGCCACTTTTATTTTGGTCACCCTAGATATCGATGCTGTGTAGTGCACTGTGAATGAAGATCATTCACGATTCGATTAAAAACGAACGATTGTTTTCGGAAGCTGAGAAGTACAATATAATATTTCAAGTCTTATGTAGTAGTGATCGGATTTAAAGTTCGGCCCTCACAACACAAATTAGTAATTTTACGTTACTCCCTCGATTCACACAAAGAATCTCTAGTTCTTTCTCTGAAGTGTTTGGTCACCGCTTTTCACAAGAAATCGATAATAAGACACATTTGATATTTCAGGCAGTAATGTATCTTATTTATAGCCTGTACAAAAGTATTTTATTTTTACATACCAATTTTTAGGTGGGTGTTGTTATGTTTGGTTGTAATGCTTCAATTTAGTATCAATACGGCTAAAAAGTTCCAGATATTATCGACAGACAGGTACACAGAACGACCAGTCATTACAGGAGGATGCTCATAACCGTTCAGTTTATTCGTGTCTATCCACCCAGACCCGGGGTAAAATAACCGTCAAGTACTTTTCAAGAATTATTACCACGTTGTCCCAGCGAGATCCTCCTACTTCAACACATAGTAGAGGCTGTTCATCTATCGCTATCCACAGGCAGTCTGGCAGACATAACACACCAACATAGCTTCGTCAAAAGACTACCTCGACGGCTGCAGATGCGTGCACTCAGATCTAAGGGCGTTCCACTTTCTTAAACAACGAATGGTTTCTTTTGTTTACTCGTTCAACACTTCGCTTCCAAATTACAGTGGCAATATCACTAGAACAACATCAAGTTTCGCAATGGAAGGAATCAGGAACAATAAAAGCGACATACAAAACTTTAATACAGTGAGAGATTCATGTTATTCACCGCATCTCTAAGAAAAACTGCAATATTATTCCGCCCAAGTCAGCATACTGCTCTCTTTTCTCCCGAATTTCTTTGCTGCGCTCACTGCTAAGTCGGCCAACATTTACCAGCTGCTTAATGAGGATGAATACAAGTTTCATCAATATTCATGACTCTCATTACGGCGTTTCATTGTGCGCAGGTAATTGGCCCTCAGGCGACACTGTCGTCCGCGTTCCCAACACCAAACGATTCGTCTATTTTGAACCTTTTCTTTACAGTCTGGAACAACCGTGAGCCAAACAACACATTTCTAACAGTACTCATTCCACGAGTTTACCATAAACAATTTCAGTAAATTACGTATTTGAGATTCCTGGTGCTCTGATGTGTAATTCACTCCCAGTTATCGATCACACTCATTGTCCCGTCTGTAATTCCATCATGCTGACGTGTCTAGTCATCTAAAAAATAACTAATACTTCTACAGCTTCATTCTTACACGCAGTCCGCTCTTTCACCTTCACAGCACCACTGAGGATTGCTTTACTTGTGCTTTACATTAAATCCTGACGGCATTATTGTTCACCACTTTCTGAACATGAGAGAAAAACGTAAAGAATCAGATAGTGAAAAAGATGTCATGCATCCAAGCAGAAGAAAAGAGAGAGACTGAAGTTAAATTCTTTTACACCTGACATGCAGCTTTTAAATCTAAATTATCTGAAGTGCCATTAACTCCACACAACTAAATTCATCCAGCAACATTTCTTACAGAAGTGGGGTCTCATCGACAGAAGCCGTCCATTTGTTCAAAATTCTGATTAATTTTGTACAAAATTCGTTGGAAAACGTTAGGTAAATTATATTTTAGTGATTCAGTGCGGCCTGCATTGTAATGGATTCGGCTAATCTCTTTAGTGACACTAACTAGTCTATACGGATTAGATTTTCAAACTCTCCAGCTATAACAAATTTTCCAACACGACGACACTTCGTGTCTTACTTGCACAGCAAGATGCACAGAGCATAATGGTAACTGTATGTTTGGCACAGATGTTGTCGGTCCGTCGCCAAGCGATCGTATCTCTTCAGACCTATAATAGAGCACACTGCCACAGATTGGATCACTGTGCAATCAATAAATTAAATGTAGCTATTCGCCAAACAAATGGAACTGTCAAATACGCAAAACACGAAATTATCTAGCAAGATAACAAAAGAGTATAAAGTTTGGGATGTTACCCTAATAGAATAATGAACGTGCTGACATTATGTTGAACATGTATTCCATCGCATCAATCTGCCTGCTAAAGGAGCGTCCATGTACCTATTCAAGGAAGATTGGACTATAAAGCCCCGTCGATAACGTGGACATTTTAAACAGAGCGCAAACTCGCAGTGGGGCAGGAAATCAACCGCGTCCTAGCTCGGTAGTTGTCGGTTAGGATGACAGTTTGCTAACCGAAAGGGTACGGGTTCGGCTGCCGGACGGGTCGGAGATTTTCTCCGCTCGGGGACCGGGTGTTGTGCTGTCCTTACGTTCGAATCGTCATAACTGACATTCCACTGTTGAGATGGCTGTATGTGCACTTCCCGAAAGACAATAAGAAATCGCGTCCTTATCAATGAAACTATCTATGTCTTTAATGATTTAGAGGAGTATCAGGGAAACTGTATTGCGATCGGGAGTCCTAGCGTCTTCACCACTACGCCATCTCTTTATGTCTGTGCTCTTAAGGAATGTTTGCAGCACAGCGTTTAACAGAATGTTAGTCTCAGGAACCAACAATAAAATAAAGATGGTTAGCTCATATTTCAGCAACGTGTTCTTGAGCAGTAAGCCCAGCGAGGCAAAATCAAATAAACCAGAGGCAGATTGAGTTAAAAGGAGCAGCGCGAGACCAACTTCAGAGTGAAGCGGCTTTGTGAGCGGCTGCTTTCCTACGCTTCACTTCCATCGCTCTAACTAACTTCTCGTGAGCTATGGCTCAGAGGTTTTGCCTGTCAAAGGATAAACCTAATATCTCGTTCCGATCAACCTCTGCTATTTCCCGCTTCCATTAGCAGCAAGATACTACAGCCTAATTATGAAGCAACTGTCTGCAGCTAGAATGCTGAGGACCATGCATTCAGACTCGGTAACGCCACCGTGAATATTTCCAATTTTGTTAAGGTAAGTTATGTCCTCAGAATAGAATCCAAAGCTCTACGAATAAACATTCCTCACACACAAAGAAAGAAAATATGTTATGTGGACATGTGTCCGGAAACGCTTAATTTCCATGTTGGAGCTCATTTTATTACTTATCTTCAAATCACATTAATCGTGGAATGGAAACACACAGCAACAGAACGTACCAGCGTGACTTAAAACACTTTGTTACAGGAAATGTTCAAAATGTCCTCCGTAAGCGAGGATACATGCATCCACCCTCCGTCGCATGGAATCCCTGATGCAGCCCTGGAGAATGGCATATTGTATCGCAGCCGTCCACAATACGAGCACGAAGAGTCTCTACATTTGGTACCGGGGTTGCGTAGACAAGAGCTTTCAAATGCCCCCATAAATGAAAGTCAAGAGGGTTGAGGTCAGGAGAGCGTGGAGGCCATGGAATTGGTCCGCCTCTACCAATCCATCGGTCACCGAATCTGTTGTTGAGAAGCGTACGAACACTTCGACTGAAAAGTGCAGGAGTTCCATCGTGCATGAACCACATGTTGTGTCTTACTTGTAAATGCACATGTTCTAGCAGCACAGGTACAGTATCCCGTGTGAAGTCATGATAACGTGCTCCATTGAGCGTAGGTGGAAGAACGAAACTAAAATGAGCTCTAACATGGAAATCAAGCGTTTCCGGACACATGTCCACATAACATCTTTTCTTTATTTGTGTGTGAGGAATGTTTCCTGAAAGTTTGGCCATACCTTTTCGTAACACCCTGTATACATGTATTCCTTAAGTAGCTGCTTTTGTACAAGTTTATTAAATGGTTATCAAAAGGTTCAAATGGCTCTGAGCACAATGCGACTTAACTTCTGAGGTCATCAGTCCCCTAGAACTTAGAACTACTTAAACCTAACTAACCTAAGGACATCACACACATCCATGCCTGAGGCAGGATTCGAACCTGCGACCGTAGTAGTCGCGCGGTGCAAGAATGTAGCGCCTAGAACCGCTCTGCCACACCTTGCGCCCTCAAAGATGACAAATGTCAGCTGATTCAACGAGAGACATCATCACGTCATTAGACCGTCGCAACAATGCAGTGCACTTGGTCTTCGACTTGGAGAATACAGTTTACTGCTGGTGTTGTAGGTATATTAGATTCATCACCACCATCTTAATATCTCAAAGGGCTGTTCAAAGAATAATGGATTCATATTAAACGTCCTTTAAATTTCGTGATTGCCTTTGAATAAATAAAATGGCTTACATCACTGATAAGATGTCACATGAAAATATCACGCATTATTTAATGCTTAAACATTTCGATGACAAAGCTCTAAAATGGCCTAAAATATTTTGGAAAAAGTTAATTTGGGGTGTAACATACGTTACACACGCGATATTGTCCTACTTGTACAAAAAATAACCGCTATGTTTTACGACTTTGCTTAATCCAGTAGAGATACTGGAACAGTATCAAGAACCATAATATAGTCGAAAACGTTGGTCTCAAAATCTTCGTCGTTCGTGGAGTTTTAGATCTGAGGACCAGTGGCGGTGGCAAGGGGGGCGGGGGGGGGGGGGGTTATGGGGCTATATAGCCCCTCCCCCCATGGAGTATCATATTACAATGGATAAAATGACTTCAGAAATCAGCGAATATATTACTCCAACAGATTCAATCATTTTTTATAGTTATGTAGCAATATAGGTTGCAATGTATTTCAAACACATTTTAACAAAAGAATAACAGCTGCAAATAGCTTACTGTCTAAACCAATAAATATCATTTAACTTCAAATGGGTGTCTTATTATTTAGCAATTCACATTTTTTACCCTGAACTCCAAAACAGTTACCAAAAACTACTTTAAGCAAAACCAAATTTTACCTATCTGTCGGTGGAGGACCCCAAGTCTCCTTTTCTTAAGCGATATTCCATTCCCCCAAACGTCCCCCTCCCCCCCATTAGCCCCCTCCTTGACCGCTTTCTAGAATCGCCCCTGCTGAGGACCAAATACATTCTCGATTTGAACGCATGGAAAAGTCTCTATAAAGATTTTGAAATAAGTTTGCTGCATAGCTTTGTATAGTAACTTTTCTTAAAGCTAACCCTCTTCAATGCAAGTGTCTACACATTCCTTTATAAATAGGAAAACCATGTGCAGTTTTAAGATTACCTAAAATCATGTTATCAAGTGGAACAGAAAACATAAAAAAGAATAACCTTGCAATTAATATATCATAAATTTGCACATGCAGTTTTAAGATATTACACACACGCACACCGGTGTTTAAAACTTTAGAACAGAAGTAACTTTTGCATGATATGTCACTTCCACGTGATAGATCGAGGAAACACTGACCATTCATACAACTGCTACCGTGCAGTACAAAAGGTAACTGAACGAAACACACAGTGAGACGAACAGAAATCACTTTTATTCGAAGACAATAATTACACTTAAGTCTCCGCGATTTATGATGGTCCACTGGAAATTACAAATGGAGAGGCGTGGTTCAAAATAGGGTGAGTGATCGTCGCGTACGGCAATGCATGATGCGCATCGTGCTCCCATCCTGGCCACAAGGTTCGTCTGGAGTTCCTGTAGTTGGACGTTCCATTCCTCTACCAGCGCGGTTCACAACCACTGGATGGTCGTTGGTTCATGTCGACGTGCTGCAATACATCTACCCAACGCATCCCACATCTGCTCGATGGTATTTAAGTCGGGGGGGATGGCCGTCATGCCAGTCTGTTCGCCGAATATCCTTCCGTTGTAAGAGCTGCTCCACCTATGCAGTTCGATGCAGCCGCGCATTGTCATCCATTAAAGTTAGGACCGAATGCACCCCTAAAAAGACGCACATGGGAAAGGAGGAAATTGTCACAACATCGTTAACCAATGACTGTACCGTTTTCAAGATTTGGAGGTCAGTACGCCCATGCAACATTATGCCCCCACCTCTCTCTCTCTCTCTCTCTCTCTCTCTCTCTCTCTCTCTCTATCTCGTAACTCGTTCCCACATCTCGCCACTTGAGAATACGTCCAGCACTGCTGCACAACTTCGTCTCCTGTTTACTAGTAATCAAGCAAAAAGTCCTGAGCCTTATACTATCACGCAAAGGACGCCGCTTCTAAGCTGCAAATGTTTGGAAGTGGTTAGAATTTTCTGTAGGTCATCTCAGTTAAGTATAGCTCCGTCTCCAGCCATCTTCCGTACAACACGCCGAAAAGAAGGTAATAATAAAAGTAGCCCTCTGTGGAATTAAGGATCTCTCTCTTCTGTTATGTCGAAGCAATGTGTCATTTCTATCTGGAACATTTCGTGCTCTTGCAATCCGCCAAGCTCGTTTATTCTGCCACGCAGTTCTTTGCCACAAAACATTATCTCCGACTTGAGTAACATTCTGGTAAAAAGGGTGTATAGAATACTCTCCCATCTGCAACTAACGCGGGTAGAGTAGGAGAAACGTTATATGAATAAATACACTGATCTTACGAACAACAACAATTAGAAACTGTTTATACCCCATTTTTAAATTGGTAATTGACTTACATGACGACTCTACCGCTGCTGTTGCGATTCATACATCAAGAATAAATATCCAAATATGAAACGGAAGTCTGAAATGAACACTACGCAGAGTTTAAAAGGTGAATCTGAAGTCACTATATCCATTTCCAGGAAAACGCTAATTTGTTTTCTTTTCTCTGCAGGTACTGGTACCTTCGTGCAAGATGTTTTGCACAGAAGAACGGGTTTCAATTGTTTGTGCATTGATTGTCATATGAAGACGCTAAGGCGGAATTTATCCGTAAATTTGTTCAGTAGCAGTGTGTGTGTGTGTGTGTGTGTGTGTGTGTGTGTGTGTGTGTGTGTGTGTGTGTGTGTGTGTGTGTGTGGAGGGGGGGGGGGGGGGTCACGTCATGGTCGACCAATCAAATCGGCAGAAACAGTGTAGTAGGCTCAAATTGCCAGTGATAGGAGTCCGAAGACATCAACTCGACGCCTCAGTAGGGAATTTAATGTCCCTCGCAACTCAGTGTGGAAAATTCTACGTTTCACTCTACGAAAACGTCTTTATCACATCCAGGTTCTGTCATCGGGCAATGTGTTATGACCTCCTGGAATCTACAGAGAACGAGAATTTAATGGACAACATTTTATTATCCGATGAAACTACATTCCACGTTTGTGGGAAAGTTCACAGGCACAACAGCCGAATATGGGCATATGAAGAAACACATGAGGTATCGGAGTGGAAACGTGATACACCGAAGGTCAATGTTTGGTTGAATACGACAAAAACAAAACTGTATGGCAAATTTTTCTTTGCCGAAAGGTCAATAACAGGTAACAGTTACCGCGACATGTTAGAACTGTACCCTGAACAGCAGCTTCAGGATGGTGGCATACAGGATACAGTTGTGTTTCAGCAAAAGGTGCTCCTCCACATTTTGCACATATCGTCTGTGATTACCTGAAGAGAACCTTTCCACGGTGGTTGGCAGGTAGAGGGTCACCTCGGCTGTGGGCGAACCTTGCATGGGGCGGTACGTCAAGTACAAACTGTACACTAGCAAGGTGAACAGGCTGTCTGAAACCTTCCGACGCGCAAGTATTCCTGCCCGCGCGGAGTCGTCTAGCGCCAGTTCCGTCTTCGTCTTCGCAAGCCAGCGGCTGATGTACCATCACCGCCTCGCATCGGACGTCGCCTTCGCCAATCAGACGGCTGCGCTCCCGTGATCTGTGCTCCGAGTCTGTGTTCTACGCTGGACAAGTCATGTTGCTCATGAGATAGACTTTTCATTGGTCAAGAGAACGTGATCTACGCTCTCAAGAATCTATTTTCGTTTCGTTAAAGAGCACTTGTTTGTGACGAACCTTTCCTTCACATTACTAGGAAAAATTTCGGGAGAATGTTTATTTTCTTTTGTTGTAGTGCATCAGAAACAGCAGACTGTTGCAATGATAACACGGGGAGCAGGTTCGAAGCTGGTTATCCATAGGTCGCAGCAGAGGGCCTCAAAAATGGTTCAAATGGCTCTGAGCACTATGGGACTTAACATCTGAGGTCATCAGTGCCCTAGAACTTAGAACTAATTAAACCTAACTAACCTAAGGACATCACACACATCCATGCCGGAGGCAGGATTCGAACCTGCGACCGTAGCGCTCGCGCGGTTCCAGACTGAAGTGCCTAGAACCGCTCCGCCACACCGGCCGGCGGAGGGCCTCACAAGAGGCACTTTCAAACTGCTAATCTCGCCCCAGGGTGGATGCCCCAGTATCGATGTCCGTATTGAGATGGAAGCTTGGATGATTAGGAAGTTTTTCGATAGTGACTGCGTAGGTGACCAAAATTTGTTACCGTCGGAACTGAAGAAGTAAGATCTCCCGCTTCGGCGAGAAGACTTGCTACGGGACGAGTCCAGCAGACACCAATCTTACTCCACAATGATGGACTAGTCTCAAAAATTTCAAAGCTCAAGATGCAGCTGGGTCTCCATCCAGGAGGAAACCAGTGCCCAATAAATATGGAATAAGGTAGTGCGATCCGCACCTCACGAGCTGTGACGAAGGAAGCTGAGCGTGTTGACCTTTCATATGCAGCTAGTCTTCACTTGGCAAATATGGGGTAGCAATGCCGGAATTTTATTAACGAATCATGCCAAAAACTGCGACTATGCTACATCGTCAAAAGGTTGAGTACCCATGCATAGTGCTAGTTCTGGGTGGACCATGTTATGACAACAGAAATGCCTATCTCGTTTCGCTTCGCAGGAGAGAATTGGAAGCCATGGCGAAAAGTACAAACTGAGAGCCTTCATATCTCGCCTTGGAAATGGCGTTCAGTCGAGCGTACAGATTGAAATTCGACATGCAGCGCGTGGCTGACCAGTGGTCCAACAGCGGTAACTAGGCCATTGACGGCGATAAGGAAAGTGAAACATTCAGCACTCGCCGTGTGGGACGCCCTCTCTTGGGCCACTGGGGAGCTGAATGGTATCAACTCAACCCGGAAAAAATGGTGGGATAAAAACTGATGAATAAAATAACGGTAGTGAGCATGGAAAGTCCCAGTCAATGATTTTAGTGAAATATGACACAAAGCGGTCTCATATGCCTTATGTACTCAAAAAAGACTGCAATGAGACGTCGGATTGCTGTTTCTAACCTAACCAGATAGTGGACTGCACATTGGCCGCGGTGGCCTAGCGGTTCTAGGCGCTCAGACGGAACCGCATGACTGCTACGGTCGCAGGTTCGAATCCTGCCTCGGGCATGGATGTGTGTGATGTCCTTAGGTTAGTTAGGTTTAAGTAGTTCTAAGTTCTAGGGGACTGATGACCACAGATGTTAAGTCCCATAGTGCTCAGAGCCATTTGAACCAAGTGGACTGCACCTCCGGGAATGATGGAGGATACGGACATGTCTTGAAGTCCTTTTACGCGTTCGACTAACAGCGGGAACCCGATGCGACTCACGATCCATTTGTATGCAGCCCTTTGTCCTGTCTAACCCAAAGGTGTCCTACATTCTCTAGTGATTTTAGGTTTTCCCTCGATAGGTCCTACGTCCATTACAAAACAAACTCAGCCACTCGTGTAGCATGCAAATGGTCAAGTTCACAAAGATATTTTTCTTCTTTTTTTTACGTTAGGAAAAATTCATTCAGAAGGCCTTGATCAAGGTTCCCAAGTAAACACAGAGTGCAACTAATTTCGATTGTAGAATGAATCTAGTTAACGAGAACATTACGAGACTAGCAAAACGTACGTGTATTCCCAATTAAGACCACGAATTCACCCCTTTGTAACAAACCATCACTGCCCATCAACAACCATAAGAATGCATTGAAATCTTCATCGTAATGTGGAAAACTTATGGGAAAGACAGTTTACGCTCCACTGAAACAGATTGTAAATTTATTTAAACACGGAGAACCGACAACAACAGACTCAAACAAAATTTGTGTTTTTAAATGTCATTCGGTATTACCTGTAACAAATAAACACATCACTACAGGACTAATAGCACGCATGTATCGGCTCGCAAGAGGACGCTATAGCTGGCGACTGACTAAGCGAACTGGCCTACGCTTTATGTGCCAGCGAAAGAGAATAATACCAGACCCGCATTCGGTAACTGCCTCTAACAACTCATTCGATAACCCACATGCACCGGAAATATGTTAGAGCAAACAGCGACAAACAATCCTGACTATCTCCATATTGTAAGCAAGGACACAAGTATAGCTACTGTTGTGGCTACAATGGTTATTAAAAGAAAAAGAAAAAAAACGTCTTCGCGTTACGAGATATTTGTATACGAACTTTAACATTGCACGATATTTGCCTATTTTACTGTTGCGCCTGCAGTGTTAAGTGAAATCGCTGTCTGACGCGCTTAATGTGTACTCTGCCCGCCGAAATACTATCGCAGTTCCTTCTGTTCAATATCAGATTTAATCTCACGTCAGTTCAAAACGTTCCTGTATTACTCATTGAAGTGTAAAAGGTTTGCCGGTTGAAAACTGTGAAATTCGCACAACACAGTCTGGCTGCATGGCCGAGGTAAACTTACGGAAGTATTAGTTGGAAGGAGTTAATGAAGAGCACTGTGATCGTTTTCTTCGCCATATGGGAAATGTTGAAAATGTCAAGTTTTACTTAAAAATGAAATGATATGTGAGGCACAGTCTGCATAAAATCTTCACATCAGTCCGTCTTATATCGAAATCCGCCGTCGTTCCGTCACGGCGTAAAATCTAAAGCCTCTTTGCTACAGGTTTCTAATGTCTTCACCATCTTCCTCAGAGAGCTAACATTGACGCCATGCGATTCTGAATTATTTGCTGCGAATGACGTCACGTGCAGGCGAGGAACTAATTTGTTTGTCTATTTTGCGGAATAACACAACTTAGAAAAACAAAAGGGATGGAGAGGTGCATTGAACAGTGAAACAATTTTGAGGAAGTAAAATAAAATGCAAACTTTGATAGCAACATTTACATTCAGCGAGAGTTGCCCTCTAGAGTAGATGCTGGAGCAGTATGTGTGGTGCAGGCTTCTTGCCTTCTCGTGCCGCACTCATCAGTGTTCTGCTAGTTACCAGGCTTCCAATGCCTTGTGGTCCAGTGCAATTCAACAGAAGCATTTTAAGTAGCTCTAGTTGCAGCACGACAGCGCTGCAACGTAATGTGAAAGTTCACGCAATATTATCCAAGAAATTACATTTGCGGGTAAAAGGAAACTAATTTTATTCGTAATAATGTAGCTAGTACACAGGGACTGACTTACTGGTGACTAAGAGAAACAATGAGTATTCTCTGCGTAGTAACCATGAAAGGGTCGTAATTAACTTCAGTTTAAACTGTTTTCGTTAGTAGAGTACTTTCATGTGTTTCAAATGGTTCAAATGGCTCTGAGCACTATGGGACTTAACATCTGTGGTCATCAGTCGCCTAGAACTTAGAACTACTTAAACCTAACTAACCTAAGGACATCACACACATCCATGTCCGAGGCATGATTCGAACCTGCGACCGTAGCAGTCGCGCGGTTCCGGACTGAGCGCCTTAACCGCGAGACCACCGCGGCCGGCATGTGTGTTTCAACTAACCTTCATGTACAGAACGTTCTTTGTCAGTACCACCTCAATTACCACTTTCTCCCTCTATAAATTCGTAAGCCGTAAACTTAACCAGCCATGCTGCTTCATAAATATTATTATACGTTACCAATTGCTTCTTTTTCTGTGTAGAAAAACTCCTGTTCTGAAAGACATCCGTCTACTGAAATTCAGTTGCCGTTTCTTTTGATGAAAAGCTGTACTGAATAAGAACACAAGGTATGATGCTCAAAAGAAATTCCATGATGTCAAAGGTGTCCATTCTTTTATTTCAATAACAGATCCATCCTCATTTTTTTTAAAAAAAATTCTTCGTTTTAAATGCACCTGATTCCACTATTCAGTGAGCAGAAACTGCAGGAGGTCTCTCAGGTATACGACGTATATAGCACACATTACTCTCAAAATTTCGACAGTGTCTACCGAAACATGCGAGATAGTTGCGAAAGAACTGCACGATGACGTAAATCAATAGGTTCAATAGTTTGTGTAATGAGCGAGGCAGACTTACATGTAAGTACTAGTTAAACATGTTTAGAACCCAGTAGCGAGTTTCTTTTGATGTAAAGATGGTCCAAGAACAAGGATACTTTACGTTTCTCTTCCCGGACAAATGAGTATACTGTTTACTGACTCTGCTCACAATGTGATCTAGGACAGAGAGCAGAGCAGTCCAAGGAAAGACGCGTGTGGAATTAGCAGATTAACAGTATGACCATTATTCATTACCTGCCGCGCGGTCTTAGGCGTCTTGCCACTGTTCGTGTGTGTGTGCGTGTGTGTGTGTGTGTGTGTGTGCGTGTGTGCGTGTGTGCGTGTGTGTGTGTGTGTGTCCTTACCGTAAGTTAGTTTAAGTTAGATTACGTAGTGTGTAAGGCTAGGGACCGATGAGCTCAGCAGTTTGGTCCCATAGGAACTTACCACAAATTTCCAAAAAAAAAAAAAAGTTCATTATCTGGATGACCTACATATTTGTTGAGAGGTACACAGATGAGAAGCTGAGATTTCAAACGACGCTTTTAATGAGATGCGGCGTACTTACTATCCGTATTTAGAGGGGCCAACATATGCGCACCAGTGTGACTTCGAATGGACGGTTTTTCTGTATATGAATAAACGTTAACAGTCGTATACGTTTTCAGGCGACACATTAGCCTACTTGTCATTAATATGGAGAGTTTCATTTCGGTGTATTTCTCTTCAGGACTTTAAGACAAGCTTCTAAATATCACACATGAAGTATTTGACTCTTATTGGATTGTGTCGATGACAGACTGCAACTTCATATCGCAGCCGGATTTGATTGTGCATCTATACTTCGAAGGCAGAGTTGTACCGTAAGTGCTTCTGAAGTGCTCCGCACAGACAATCTGAATCTCACCACTACGGCTTACAAGTAAAAGCTGGAGGAGGAACTTGTCTCGTTGGGCGATGACGAAACTCCACGATAATATAGCAGAGCTGAATCTCTAAGCAGATGATTCGAATTTTGATGGTAGTAGAAAAACGAACACAGTTATAGACTACAGTCCCTGGTCCGCAGACTGCATCAGTATATTGGGATAAATTTCCATCCTGTCCACGGCGTCTAGCGGATTCAAGGCATCATGCATAGTTGGATGGTGATTCGTCCATAGCATGGGGACGTTAAGCTTAACGGCGTTATTCCACCTATTGGGGAAGGAAAGCCCTGTACGGACTGTTTCATCCTCTTCCTTCCCTTACAGTCACCGTCCACACGAACATAGAACTAATTTCTATGGAAGCTATCAGTCATCTGCAGTGAGCACACTCCGAGAAGAGAAGATCTCAGTACATTCGAACAAATATATATTAGACAAGTGGTGGCTGCACTGCTGCGAAAGCCTCACAATTACGGAATTATAAGAATGTGAGAGATGACAGCGAATAAATGCTATCAACTTTCGAGTGCCATTATGATACAAATTTTTAACCAAATTTCCTGTCCCCAGGATTTACGTTCACCGACATCATAAACGGCCAAAATAATTCCAAGTGCGTGCGAAGCAATGCTATTTTAATTACAACTGTGTCATAAAGCAATGGCTGCAAAAACTAGTTAATAATTAGGACGTCAATAATCCATCGTTACCCTGAGCTACTACAGTAAATAAACTAATTTTCTGTTCCCCTCTAATCGAGCAACAGTTAGCTTGAGCATGCAACAAAGAATTCTGGTTTTTCTGTTTTACTTGTGGCTTCATTTCGATCGTTAACACATCTAAGTGCATCTGCTATAAGAGCTAGCAACAATTCATGGGCGACGCTGTATCAGATTAATGCTGTAATTACTGAAAAATATTTTTACCTACTGGAACTATCGACGTCACTGAGAACGATTAGTATTTAATAAAAGCGGAGGACCATATCCCTCCTGTAGCCAGACTGCAAGCGGTCAGGTGAATTAAATTTGCATGCTTACGGCATCTGCCGTTCACAGTTAACACCGCACGCAATAACAGAGCTCACAAACCGAAGTTCTGACGTCATGCAGAAGGCCAAACTGCTAATGTCGGCCTCTGCCCATTTCCCCAACGGTAAACGAATTCACAGCCATGAAGAGCTAACGAGAGCTTCCGAGATGAAATCCAATTAAAGTGAGAGGCAGTGAGTATCAGCCCATCTACGCCAAGACATTAAGACTGCCCGAAAAAATGTGTGAAGGCAAGGGCGCTTGTGCTTATGCTTATCTCTCTCTCTCTCTCTCTCTCACACACACACACACACACACACACACACACACACACACACACATATTCATTCCCTACTCCTTCCCCTTTCTATGTCCATTTCCTTCCCCCTCCACTCCGTGCATCTTCTCCTCCCCTTCTCCCTGACCCTGAGTCATGTTTATTGTTATTGCAATCGAAATCTTGATTGGAAGTTTAATTCACGTAAAATGAACGGGGAAACGGTTGGTATCACTGGTATGCGGAATATGAAAAGAAACCTCTCCCGTTGTATCCGTAATGATAGTAACTTCAGTGACAGTAATTTGCAGTTTTAATTTGCGAACGGGTATGATTACAATATTTCAGATGGTTCAGATTCCGTAGCAGTATTCCGATCGTAAGCTAATAAACCATAGAAACTACTTGCTTATTTTCTGTCAAAACCAACTGCGAGGAAGAAAACAAAACTGCACGTTGTTACATATAAAATTTTTATTTAAAATTATATAAGGAAAAACAACATATTTGATAAAGCTGACAGTGAAAACATTAACGAAACTGCACATTTTCAGAGCACAGCGTTTTCTTTCGCGCAGTTAACTTTAACAGAAAATTTGCAAATTGTTGCTTAAAGAAAATATTTAGGTTATGTCAACATGAATATTTGTTAGACCATTGTGTAAAAATTTGAAGTAAATCGGTCAGGAACTCTTCGAGATTTTTGGTGTCAACCTCAGACTACGACTCGTCTTTTATAGCACTTTAGACTAGTTTAGCAACCAGCGTTGTCCGGGTAAATACATACTCCCATCTTCTGTTAGTCCAACCTCCTCCTTCTCCTCCTCCCCCCCCCCCCCCCTCTCTTGTCACAAACTCGTCCTCGTCGTCCTCCTCCTCCCTCTTAGCCCATCTCATCCTCCTCACCCCTTTTTCTAATAGAAGGCGAGTGGTTCTTACCGAAACAAGATTTCTTTCCAGATGGTAACTAATGTGTGTACCGAATTGGGTTGAAATTGTTCCATGGGGTTTCCAATGAGCTTTTTACCGGTGGCTTAACATGTTTCACACGTATTTGTACACACATTTCACCTGTATCTCTACCGAATTTCGCCTTGTAGTTTAATTTTCAAGTAGCTTAATCTTTGAGACGACGTATCTCCTGAACTATACGCTGTACAGTTGTGTAAATTTGCAGGTGCACGAAGTGGTAAATGTGTCTACAGTCGGTGTAATGTGTTGTGAACAGATTCAGTAGTAAGGAAGTTATAAATTAAAACGTCTTATATGACGCGACAGTTCTTCACGCATCTCAGTGTTCATGACATCGTATCTCCTACCCCATGTGTCGTACAATGATATAATTTCGCTGCTAAATTCAGCGGTATATGCTAATACAATCTGCAAAATGTGTCGCGAATACAATCAGCAGTAAAGAAGTAATAAATTAAAACATCATTCGTTATGCGGCAGTTTTACTGCAATAACAGTGTAAATGTAATAAGCGATAAACTTTCTTTTTCCTTTCATTATGTCGGGGGGGGGGGGGGGGGGGTTCGTCAACGAGAAAAAGTTTCGTGAAGATTTGAAATTGTGTGTAAAGTTTGTTGCAAGTCCAAGTGCTGTCATTCTCAAATACTGGTTGACTGAAGTATGGGTATGTGTGTGAGGTGGCCTTACACTGCTCTCTTTCCAGACAGTAAGTGACTTTTTTTACCAAGTTTGGTTGAAATCGGGGCGCGCGCGTTAGTGTCTAAAAATCAATGGTATCTCTCATTCGTAGAAGCATCTGAAGAGATAATACGACTTATTTCACGTGGTAACTAGTTTGAATTATCGTTTGAAATAAATTTGCAACTGTAGATAATTTCAGAGACATACGCGGATTGTATGGGTACAGATATCGACACTGCTATGACGTATCACATCTTACCCTTATCCATCTCTGCTCAACCCAAGATCGCAGATGGTGCGGATGCGCACTGTCTGCTAGGCAGTGGGGGTTAAGCTTCTGACGTCTGCAGAGAAGGTGTGTAGATAGAGATAGTAGGCTCTGAAGTGAGTAAGTACGAACTGGAGCACTGGTCCAGTTGACGCGCAGACAGACGAGAAGTAATTAGTTTATGGTTGATATAGTGCAGTATGATTATTACATTTTTCTTTTGTGTTAGTGTACGGAATTTTAAAGGACAATTGCTAATTCAAGTGACAATGTGAATACTGTGGTTCTGCGTGTATTCTGAAGAGACTCTAGACTGATGTAGAATCATTTTCATGAACTGTTTAATTTTATGACTCCACTTTTGGCACAGTGTGTTTATGAGTCACTTATATTGAAGACTGGATGCAGCACATTGAGAAGACGTGTCCAATAGGGATTCAGTTGTGGAAGCTATTACAGAGATAACTGCACCTCGAGAGAAAGTAGACCGGAAATGCTGTCTACCAATAGTTTGATATCCAGTCAATGACAGCAAAAAATTGGGGCAAGAAGACGAACTGACCGTAAAATGCTCAGAACGATGGAGCAACTTACAAGGTTTAGTTGAGAAAATTGTAGAATAATGAAACTGATGCTGCGGGATTAGTTTTCCCATCTGCTGAACTTGCAGATCCAAATTTTGCAAACTACATGCTCTGTCCTCATTTCGATTCCAAAACTCATTTTCAAGCTCAGATTTTCACTTTGCACGTTGGACTTTAAAGTAACCCAATGTAAATAATGATTTCAGGCTATGATTGAAAATTAGAAATATTTGTAAATTTTAGCTTCTACATGGGCAGTTATACGCCAAGTAAACGCAGGTGTAATTTCGAAAACCAGCTACGTAATACTAAGCAAGTGTGTTGCAAAAACAATTATGTACGACCTCGTTTTCCAAATGGCAACAGAGTGTACAAATAAAAGATGGCGGTTAATAATGCGTAGTGGCACCGCAAGGAGCACAGATTCCTTGACTTGCACCACAGGCGCTGGATATCGCTTGTACATAGAAGGCGGCTGGCTACAGGGGCAGCGAAGGCTGTACGAGTGGTCTAGAGAAGATACAAAAAAAGGCTGCAGTCTCAAAGACTGGACGACGGTAGACCAAGGATCTATCAGAATTATAGTTGGGAATTCCCATAGCTGTGTTGGAAAAGAACCAGAATTTCATGCCATAGCAGGAAACGCTGAAGCTCAAATTGTTAATGGCACAAAGCTGGGTAAGTCAGTCCTGAGATAAGCTACATCGAAAATTTCGCAAAGGACCTAACGGTGTTCGGAAAGGATAGAATAAATACAGTCGGTTGTGGAAGGTTTGTTGCTGTTAGTAACGATTTAACTTTTCGTGAAATTGAAGTAGATAATTCCTGTGAGTTAATATGGGCACAGGTTATACCTGACAACTGGGATAAATTAATAACTGGTTCCTTTTACCCACGGTCCGACTCAGATCTTCCCTGGCCGTTCCATACGCCAGAAGTATATAGGAGTAAGTAACTTGCATACTCCAGGAAATTTAACAATAAACCACCTTCGACGCACACCACCATTGGAGTTCGTTGAACATCTCAGTGACGACACACTCTTCTTTGAAACTTCTCTACCTCCTCCATCAATTACACCAGTAAGATCCCCGGACTATCGAGCAATACTCTGGAATAAATTTAATGACTGTTTCGTATGCCGTTTCGTTCGTGGATTAATTACATCCCTTTAGGGTCTTTCCAATTAATCTTAATCTAGAATCTGCTATTCCAACAAGTTTTGTGTGTGTATTCCACTTAGGTTGCTGCAGACGAATACTCCACGTTATATAAAGTTAAAAGTATTTGTGTTTTATCTCTGATAATAACAGTTCTTTCCACCAATTTCTGCGCAATGAATTACATTTATTTACGGGGAGAAACAACTGACAATACCTGAACGAAGAATGGATCGTCTGTCCGACTTACTGCTTTGCGCAACAATTGTCTAGCATTTGAGCTTTCGTAAACACAACAGCATCATCAACTAACAGCGTCACGGAGCTTCCAACGTTGTCGACCAATCATTTACATGTCTCGTGAACAGTAATGGACTTTTAACACAGCTCTGGGGAACTCCAGAAATTACTTTTACGTCTATTTTCCCCAACCTGTTGTGTTCTATCTGCTAGATTGTCAAATGCAGTCACATAGCTGGTTCGACATTTCTGAAGCTTGTATGCTGTGCACTAGGCGACAGTGGTGAAATGAACTATATGGAAGCCGAGGAACGCGTCACCGAACTAGACGTCCTTATCTACGGCCCAATAGAGCACATGGACGTAAGTTTCACAAGATCTCAGTCTGTGGAATCCATGTTGGAGATTTTCATTCTCCAAAAAGATCAGTATGCGCGAAAGTAAAACATGTCCCACAATTCGAAAAGAAAGCCCATAATGATGTGCATCTGTACGACGACCCTTCATAACGTGGCAACCAGAATGACTTCTATCTCAACAACAGAGCGAATCGTGCAGCATTTACAGTACTGAAGGCGACCGATGGCATCTGCAATCACGTTAACGATTGTATATCGACAGAATAAGTCCTGCACCTGGTCGTCGGTATATGGAAACTGGACTGCTGCTGATAAATGACAACGATTTTGCGATATGTCACGTTTTCTGCCTCACCGAACATGTGGGCTTCGGAGGGTTCGGCGAGAAACTTTAAGAGCGATCTTTCTGCAGTCACTATTTAAAATACATAAGACAATGTGTATGAATCTTTTCTTGGCATTCTCTAGGACGAATAATCCATGTGGAACGATCGCTTGACCTATTTGGTTACGATGCATACTCCGTGATTGCGTACTTCCAAACACGGCAAATGTCTTGCTGTGAAGATTGGGATCTTCAGCAAAATAATGCACCATACCACACAGCAAAAAGTATCCGAAATTGATAACACACCAAAATAACTATCTAGCCCCGAAATAGCCAATCTATAAATTTAATTAAAACATCTTTGAGACTGCCTAAAACGTTTTCTTGATGGTGAATGTTTTACTGCTGCAGAAGGGAACACTTCAGACAGAAAGATATTAGATATTCGTGCAAAATTAACACTCGATTCAGTCACTTCCAGCTTGTGTAACAGATGGAAGCACCAGAAATACGATTATTTTGTATGCCAGCATGCTATCATAATGTGACTCAATATAAATTTACTCCAACTACTGGGGGAGTTTTTCTACGTCCAGTCCAACAGCGCGACAGCTATACTGCACGTACCCGACCACCTATCACAGCGCCTCATTTACACCGTATCGTATCGTATAGTATAGCGTCGTCGATGGCTGCCGAATACCTGACCTCCAGCACGGACCACGCGCGGCCATTTTACACTCGCGGCCCCGCGAAATAACCGTTTCTGAGCCATTACAACTGCATTTTGCCTCGCCATCTCAGTATTTTACCCTGCAATAGGAGTGACATACATCATCCGATAACGCATCTGTTAGTGAGCAACACGCTGTCTAGCCGGAATCTCGAAATATACCTGCTTGAATCTTATGTAAAGTTGCTAAATGCTTATATTATATAGCAACCCGGCAAGAACAGTGACAACATACAATACTTGAGAAAACTCTACTTAAAGAATTAATTCTATAAAACGCATATAGAAACAGTGTAAGCATCCTTTAAATTTCAAGTAAGTATAGTTGGCAGTAAATTCCATTGAATTTTTTTGTGCACGTGGGAGCACTTCACACGTATTGTTCAGTGACTAACTAAAGATGCCGTTTTTCGACTTTTCTTGCCGGGGTGCGATATGACAAAGCCGATCACCAGTTTTTACATGGTATTTGTCATCAGGATGGAATGATAATTCTGAGCGCGCAATATTTATATCTGGAGTCATATCGTTGCGCCCCATGTATTGTGGCATCTAAATTTTCTCGTCTTGAGCTCTATTTCTCGTAAGTTGGTTTGGATTTCTTAATTCTGATTTATACTTCCGATATTTTCACTAAAACAAAGTACAAAATAAACATAACCACAGTAGGACCTAAAAAAACCCTTACTGTCAGTTTCATATTTGTCGCTCTTTATTTCCTAAACTTGTGACGCTATAGATTCAGCGTACATTCTTTTGTTAAATCTTGAAGAGATCTTTGAACTACTATCCTGAACTCTTTTCTTGCTGGAATGAAATTTTCACTCTGCAGCGGAGTGTGCGCTGATATGAAACTTCCTGGCAGATTAAAACTGTATCGGACCGAGACTCGAACTCGGGACCTTTGCCTTTCGCGGGCAAGTGCTCTACCAACTGAGCTGCCCAAGCACGACTCACGTCCCGTCCTCAAGCTTTAATTCCGCCAGTACCTCGTCTCCTACCTTCCAAACTTCGCAGAAGCTCTCCTGTATGTGATAGAAGTTAGTGCAGTGACCTTTTTTTTTTTCTTTACTTTAATGTTAACTACTTTTTAAATTTAATATGTAACATTAGTTTATTTAACATTGTGTATTTAAACTCTCCAGTTACATGCATTTGCTTACTCTTCCTTCTATATTATACCAAGTCTTTGAATTTTTCTTTTCTTTTTCAGGAATTGATCTGGCGAAGTTCATTCGACAGAAAAGTGTTTTGTAGGCATTGAAAATATAACATGAAGAAATCAAAACGTGGATGTACAAATCATCTCGATTCATATATATATAAATTCACGACAAGAAAACAAAGACGACCCATTTATAACTTACTGAAGACGTCGTATCATTTATACTTCAAATGCCAACTGGGAGATCAGGATAAAGATTGGGCACCTCACATAACTTGCACTAGGTGCAATTCTAAACTAACACAATGGCTGAAAGAAAAAAAAAGAGCACTTACCATTTGGCATACCAATGATCTGGCGAGTGCCTCAAAATCATGTTGATGATTGCTACTTCTGTTAGACTAATGTAACTGGCTTTTCATCAGAGAATAAGAATATTAAGTACCCTAACCTGCCCTCAGCAATTACACCTGTTCCCCACGATGAAATGAAATGTCGTGTGACGAGGGCCTCCCGTCGGGTAGACCGCACGCCTGGTGCAAGTCTTTCGATTTGACGCCACTTCGGCGACTTGCGCGTCGATGGGGATGAAACGATGATGATTAGGACAACTTAGGACAACAAAACACCCATTCCCTGAGCGGAGAAAATCTCCGACACAGCCGGGAATCGAACCCGGGACCTTAGGATTGACAGTGTGTCGCGCTGACCACTTTTTTTTTCTTTAGTTCGTTGCATCTGCTTGGGGCGGACGTCGTCAGACATCTATTTAAGTTCGTTGTTGATCTGTTAACTCAGTTTTTTTTTATTACAGAGGGCACGTTACCCTCTGACCGAATACGCTGTGCTACCGTGCCGGCATCACTCAGCTACCGGGGGCGGACTTCCTCACGATGAAGTCGCGCGACCGCTACGGTCGCAGGTTCGAATCCTGCCTCGGGCATGGATGTGTGTGATGTCCTTAGGTTAGGTAGGTTTAAGTAGTTCTAAGTTCTAGGGGACTTATGACCTCAGATGTTTAGTCCCATAGTGCTCAGAGCCATTTGAGCCCACGATGAAGACCTGCCCGTTCCAACTCCTCCACTAGTGTGGGAAGAAGTTCCTAATTATGATCATGTATCTACAATCGCTGAGTAAGCACAATGTCAATCAAGCGAAGAGGAGCACTTTCCAGAGAACAGATCACATTTCCTTACACAAGCAGACTTGAATGATCTAGTTCGTGATTTATACTTAACCACGTTGCATGCAGAAATTTTATCTTCACGTCTTAAGGAATGGAACTTACTTCATGAAGAAACAAGAATTACTCACTTTAGGCAACGTAATAAAGATCTGATGACATATTACCGTATGGTGGGCAATGTTTGTGCTTGTAGTGACGTAGTAAGATTAATGAAACAATACCATACGATGCTGCTGAGTGGTGCTTGTTTATTAAAGCTTCCAAGACAAGTCTGAAGGCTGTACTATTGTATAATGGCAATACGTTTCCATCCGTACCTGTAGGGTACTCTGTGACTATAAAAGAGAACTACGTAAATTTGTCAGAGATACTTGAAGCTATTGAGTATAAGGAACAAACTTGGAAAATATGTGGTGATCTTAAGGTGACTGGTTTACTAACTGGTCTCCAAAGTGGTTTCACCAAATATTGCTGTTTCCTTTGTCTTTGGGACAGCCATGCAACAGATAAACATTATACAATTAAACAGTGGCCACTACGAGAGAAATTGGCTCCAGGGAGAGAAAATGTGAAATATGTACCTTTGGTGGATTCTCAAAATGTTTTCCTTCCCCCAATGGATATTAAGCTCGGCCTTATGAAGTATTTTTTCAAGGGAATGGACAAAAATGCTCATGTTTTCATGTATCTACGTGAAGTGTTCCCTGAATTAAGTGACGCCAAATTGAAACAGGGGCTTTTTATTCGTCCGCAAATTAGGAAGTTGTTACGTGATAAGAACTTCGAATAAAAATTAAGTCAGTTAGAACTTGCACCCTGGCGTCCTTTTAAGGATGTTGTTGAAAGTTTCCGACGGAATACATGAGCAGGAAACAGTGACATATTAGTGGGAACTCTCTTAGAGAACTATAAAAATCTTGGATGCAGAATGTCACTAAAAATGCACTTCCTTCATTCTCATTTAGATTTCTTCCCTACCAATTTGGGAGCGGTTAGTGGTGAACACGGAGAAAGGTTCCATCAGGACATTTTGCGAATTGAAAGCCACTATAAAGGTAGATGGAACCCTTCAATGTTAAGTGACTACTGTTGGTTTTTGAAGCGTGAAGGATATATATCCCACACAAGGAAGTTGTCATCAAAAAGACTCAGCCCTCGACCATCAACATCATCATCGAGCAAATGAATGTTGCAATTTTTCTTGTAAAAATGTACGTAAGACCCAGGACACTAGAGTAAATTAGTTTTATGGCAATAAGTGTGTTATATATTGTCTAAATTTAGTGTAGACCACCCTAGTCTCTGTTTTTAGATACAGGCATTTAAAAACCTCCATAAAAATTGGAGGGTGATGGCGAAAATCTAACTGCATTTTCGGATTCAGTAAGTCCAAATTAGTTAGGTTCACCATGTTGTTTTCTCTCTGTACCTAAAAAAAGTTTTTTGTTGTTGTTGCATAGTGTCGCGGTTCCCATGTCGTGCAAATATTTAAAATATAGGTGAGCTTTCAAATGAAACCAAGAACAAGTGGTGAGGCGAACTTCTGTATTCTACTGATGATTCATTTTAAGTTGCAAGTGTATTCCGAGCTGTAACTAACTTCGTATGTTGAGAATCATGGAACAGGGAACTCTGGAGGTTATGATTTGAATCTACTGAACTCACTGCTCTTTTCAAAAAGAAAAGCAAGCTGCAACCAATCGATCTATCCAAAATCGATTACTTTAGGCGAAAACTGATTCGTTTATCAAATCCTAAATTCTATTGACAAAAATTGGTGCTTTTGTAACATAACACTTTCGGTCACTACATAAAATTGCTTTAATTATCCGACCCTTTCCATATCGGTACTTTTATTTACACTCACCTCATCACCTTTCTTCGTGTATTTAAGTTTTCGTATTTGCTTTCTCTTTAGAACTTATCCCTAGCTCTACTAACATGTATGGGAAGTGAGAACCAGCTCTTATTCGGTGACATGAAAAGATTTGTAGAGAGCGCTTCCATCCAACAATCTTGCAAAGGTCTGTACGAGAACACTACTCATCTTAATGATTCGACCTTTTTTATTTTTTTTTCCAACCGAAGCACCAGCTCATAAAACTCGATTCTGATAATTAGTTTTATTTTTTCGATGTAATGCTGTATTTACTTTTAATCAAATCAGTGATGAACGTACAGCGAAAACTTCCGTGAAAATTTTTCTACTTAATCCTATTTCCGTTTCGTAATCCTCTGGTCATACGGAATAGTTTGATATCCAGCACGATAACATTCTGTGAACTTTTACTCTGGCAATTTTCCAGTGATTTGTGTTTTTTTAGCACTTTCCATTCCCTTTCGACCCTGTTCAATCAACGTACTGTAAACATGATTTGCATCCGTTAAAAACGGACGGTTTGTGAGTGACTCCAAATGTCATTTTGATGCGCTGAATTAGCTGTGTAATTGGCTAGTAGTAGAGCTTACAATCACATTAAACTTAATTCTATCCGCAAGACACGCCGTATTTCAGATGTAGCGCCTGTCTGACGCGAAGTCACGAGGCTGTAGAAAAAAAAGCAGCAGCTTCAGGTGAAAGGGGGCACTAGGGCAGCGGTCGTAAGAGCCGTAAAAACAAGCATTACTCTACGTTTCTGATCGTTATTCGTTAGTTAGAAACACCGTAATCAACTTATGAAGCTGGGAACCTGCAACCCTAAGACAAGAAAGGACTACAAGATAAGTTCATTGACGAAAGGAAAGAAGAGGAGCATCCTGAAGACATCAGTGGAACTTCGTACACATACAAGCCGACAGCTATAAGGCCACAGCAGTGTATTAGTATTGTTCGTGTTCAGTGTTGTTACCACGCCTGGTAGGGCATATCGGGTGTACCAGGAGGAATGGTCAACATTCAGGAATATTCGAAGAAAAAAAAAAAGTATAGTAAACATGGGCTCTAAAATGCTATGAGCACTTCAACAGAAGAGATGTTTCATAGCAGTGAAGATTAACCAATGCCCATAGCTCGTTAAGATACGCGTTTTGCAGCACATGTCTACCAGACATTTTTGTTTCGAATGATAGTTCCTGCCAAATCGCTGAATAATGACCTGTCCTCCTGGGACTCCCTGTACAATAGGTGTGAACAGCGTCGGAAGTTGAGTGATCAATGTGAAGGCCAACAACAGTTGGCCAGCGCACCTCAGAGGATACAACTGCTTTATGGCATCCTTCCCGACCCAATCAGTACTTCCATGTAAGCCAGAGGTGGTGCAATGTCATATTGTTAAGCAAGCGCATAGTTTCAAGGTCTTTGCAAATACTAATGAATTGTGTAATCAATGAAATAACATTATGTATCCTGTCAACCCAGGAAGTTACATTTAGTTTCCTCCTCCCTTCTGGATGCTTCATTCAGGGGCAACTTTTCAACTTACTGAGTCTGATTGTTTGATCTGTTAGTTTCACAGTCTCAGATATTATCCTATCACAAACCACACCTAATACTATGCAGTTTTGATGGATCTTAAATTGGTCGCTGAATGGGAACTACGTATTTTAATTGCACACTATTTTAAATATGAAAATCGTCAAATATCTACATCTACATCTACATGACTACTCTGCAATTCACATTTAAGTGCTTGGCAGAGGGTTCATCGAACCACAATCATACTATCTCTCTACCATTCCACTCCCAAACAGCGCGCGGGAAAAACGAACACTTAAACCTTTCTGTTCGAGCTCTGATTTCTCTTATTTTATTTTGATGATCATTCCTACCTATGTAGGTTGGGCTCAACAAAATATTTTCGTATTCGGAAGAGAAAGTTGGTGACTGAAATTTCGTGAATAGATCTCGCCGCAACGAAAAACGTCTTTACTGTAATGACTTCCATCCCAACTCACGTAACATATCTGCCACACTCTCTCCCCTAATACGTGATAATACAAAACGAACTGCCCTTTTTTGCACCTTTTCGATGTCCTCCGTCAATCCCATCTGGTAAGGATCCCACACCGCGCAGCAATATTCTAACAGAGGACGAACGAGTGTAGTGTAAGCTGTCTCTTTAGTGGACTTGTTGCATCTTCTTAGTGTCCTGCCAATGAAACGCAACCTTTGGCTCGCCTTCCCCACAATATTATCTATGTGGTCTTTCCAACTGAAGTTGTTCGTAATTTTAACACCCAGGTACTTAGTTGAATTGACAGCCTTGAGAATTGTACTATTTATCGTGTAATCGAATTCCAACGGATTTCTTTTGGAACTCATGTGGATCACCTCACACGTTTCGTTATTTAGCGTCAACTGCCACCCGCCAAACCATACAACAATCTTTTCTAAATCGCTTTGCAACTGATACTGGTCTTCGGATGACCTTACTAGACAATAAATTACTGCATCATCTGCAAACAACCTAAGACAACTGCTCAGATTGTCACCCAGGTCATTTATATAGATCAGGAACAGCAGAGGTCCCAGGATGCTTCCCTGGGGAACACCTGATATCACTTCAGTTTTACTCGATGATTTGCCGTCTATTACTACGAACTGCGACCTTCCTGACAGGAAATCACGAATCCAGTCGCACAACTTAGACGATACCCCATAGGCCCGCAGCTTGATTAGAAGTCACTTGTGAGGAACGGTGTCAAAAGCTTTCCGGAAATCTAGAAATACGGAATCAACTTGAGATCCCCTGTCGATAGCGGCCATTACTTCGTGCGAATAAAGAGCTAGCTGCGTTGCACAACAGCGATGTTTTCTGAAACCATGCTGATTACGTATCAATAGATCGTTCCCTTCGAGGTGATTCATAATGTTTGAATACAGCATATGCTCCAAAACCCTACTGCAAACCGACGTCAATGATATAGGTCTGTAGTTCGATGGATTACTCCTACTACCCTTCTTAAACACTGGTGCGACCTGCGCTATTTCCCAATCAGTAGGTACAGATCTATCGGTGAGCGAGCTGTTGTATATGAGTGCTAAGTAGGGAGCTATTGTACCAGCGTAATCTGAAAGGAAGCTAATCGGTATACAATCTGGACCTGAAGACTTGCCCGTATCAAGCGATTTGAGTTGCTTTGCAACCCCTAAGGTATCTACTTCTAAGAAACTCATGCTAGCAGCTGTTCGTGTTTCAAATTTTGGAATATTCCATTCGTCTTCCCTGGTGAAGGAATTTCGGAAAACTGCGTTCAATAACTCCGCTTTAGCAGCACAGTCGTCGGTAACAGTACCATCGGCACTGCGCAGCGAAGGTATTGACTGCGTCTTGCCGCTTGTGTACTTTACATATGACCAGAATTTCTTAAGATTTTCTACCAAATTTCGAGACAATGTTTCGTTGTGGAACCTATTAAAGGCATCTCGCATTGAAGTCCGTGCCAAATTTCGCGCGTCGGTAAATTTTAGCCACTCTTCGGGATTTCGCGTTCTTCTGAACTTCGCATGCTTTTTCCGTTGCCTCTGGAACAGCGTTCGGACCTGTTTTGTGTACCAGGGGGGGGATCAGTTCCATCTCTTACCAATTTATGAGGTATGAATCTCTCAATTGCTGTTGCTACTATATCTTTGAATTTGAGCCACATCTCGTCTACATTTGCACAGTCAGTTCGGAAGGAATGGAGATTGTCTCTTAGAAAGGCTTCTAGTGACGCTTTATCCGCTTTTTTAAATAAAATTATTTTGCGTTTGTTTCTGGTGGATTTGGAAGAAATGGAATTGACCTTGTGATCACTAATGATTGTTTGTGGCCAAGAGGTCAAGTGTGTTTTCGCAACCATTTACAATTCGCGTGGGTTCGTGGACTAACTGCTCGAAATAATTTTCGGTGAAAGCATTTAGGACAATCTCTGAAGATGTTTTCTGCCTACCACCGGTTTTGAACAAGTATTTTTGCCAACATATCGAGGGAAGGTTGAAGTCCCCACCAACTATAACTGTATGAGTGGGGTATTTATTTGTTACGAGACTCAAATTTTCTCTGAACTGTTCAGCAACTATTTCATCGGAGTCAGGGGGTCGGTAGAAGGAGCCAATTATTAACTTAGTTCGGCTGTTAAGTATAACCTCCACCCATACCAATTCGCATGGAGTACCTACTTCGACTTCACTACAAGATAAACCACTACTGACAGACACAAACACTCCACCACCAATTCTGCCTAATCTATCTTTCCTGAACACCGTCTGAGACTTCGTAAAAATTTCTGCAGCACTTATTTCAGGCTTTAGCCAGCTTTCTGTACCTATAACGATTTCCGCTTCTGTGCTTTCTATTAGCGCTTGAAGCTCAGGGACTTTCCCAGCACAACTATAACAATTTACAACTACAATTCCGACTGTTCCTTGATCCAAGCACGTCCTGTATTTGCCATGCACCCTTTGAGATTGCAGCCCACCCCGTACTTTCCCGAGGCCTTCTAACCTAAAAAACCGCCCAGTCCACGCCACACAGCCTCCGCTACCCCTGTAGCCGCCAGCTGAGTGTAGTGAACTCCTGACCTATTCAGCGGAACCCGAAATCCCACCACCCTATGGCGCAAGTGAAGGAATCTGCAGCCAACACGGTCGCAAAACCGTCTGAGCCTGATTCAGACCCTCCACCCGGCTCTGCACCAAAGGTCCGCTGTCGGTTCTGTCAACGATGCTGCAGATGGTGAGCTCTGCCTTCATCTCGTAAGCAAGACCGGCAGCCTTCACCAAATCAGATAGCCGCTGGAATCCAGAGAGAATTTCCTCAGATCCGAAGCGCCACACGTCATTAGTGTCGACATGTGCCACCACCTGCAGCTGGCTGCACCCTGTGCTCTTCATGGCATCCGGAAGGACCCTTTCCACATCAGGAATGACTCCACCCGGAATGCACACGGAGTGCACACTGGATTTCTTCCCCTCCTTAGCCGCCATATCCCTAAGGGGCCCCATTACGCGCCTAACATTAATATCTAACTTTAGCTTCGCGAACTCTTAATCCTGTATGGTGTTTAGTCCGCTTGATATCACCGAATCACGGCACAGAACACACAGTGTCATGAAAACGTGTTTTTGGTGGTACAGCTAAATACGGTAAATTCTCATTTTAGCATTTACTAAACATTGTTTTTACTGTTTTGTGAAAAGACGTTTGTGATTAAAGACTGACGACGTAGGCGGAGGTCTGGGGTAGATTGAGAGTTGATAATTTTATTGTGAGCTGGCGAAGCCAATGAATGTTATTTCACATGCATCCGTTGAGCATGAACGCAACTCCTCCGTGTATCATGTGTCAAGACGACGACCCAGTGACGTTTGCCCAGCAGCCGTCATACTGGCTTACATTTTTGTGAAGCTGAAATATCGTATTTGGTGGGTTTCATATTTACACTTGTGCAATTTGGAAGTATGCTCTTTTTGATGCAACGCCACATTAAAGGTATCACGGAAAAAGAGGTTTTGGTACGACATGGGATACGAACATGTAAGGGAACGTGACGACCGTAGATAACCCAATTCTCAATTAAGACTAACTACTAAAATTACAACGAAGGAGTGATTAGCCTGTTCTACTGGCTGGGGATACATGAATACTAAAGGAATCCTGGTCTAAGAACGTATTGACACTCTACTTATACTATTGACTTACTATGTTAATTGTTTTACAACTGATAACAAATGTTGAACAAAGTACACTTCACAGGTTTATTGCTAAAGGTTGTGGCTCCTCAGTGACGCTGCAGCACTCTGTACTAAGTATCACAACTTTTACTACCACTCCTTCCATCACTTGGGCTGCTGCTATCGAATGTTATGTTTTGCATTTGGCCTGATGCTCCTTCTATTCACGCGAATGTGTAATGGAATATATTATCTGAAATGGTAGACACTTTCACAAAAGCAGCGAATATCCTAAGCAGTTTAGCGATTATTTTCCACTGAGATCTCCGTGTATATTAACTCCAACGACCACTTACTGAGGTATGTACCAAAAAAGAAATTTTTGTTCCAATGAAACACAATGAGGTATTCATTAAGTCCATGAACAATTAATATTTGACACTAAAAAGAAATTAAGCTATACATGGTACTACAGCTGTATACAATGCAAACAGATCCATTAACCGACAGACGGCCAACACGGTGTCTCAACACCAAAGTTCACGAAGCGGTCCGTAAACATCGACAGTTCGCTCACAACTCGCTATAGAAGGTTGAAGCCATTCTCAAGAATTTCAAAATCCATAGCAAGCACTGAAGTGATATCTAATCGTTTGCTTCTTCCAATGATTGCCCTACTTTAAATTTTCACATATTAAAGGTTGTTCTGATGTAACGTAACATGCACCTTCGAATACATCAGATTACTTGCTATCTCATGTTTCGTTTCATATCAGTTATTGTAGATACATTTACTGTATCAGCTGTCATTATTCGCTTTGTGATCACTTTTTTGTAGGAGGTAGCTTCCATAAGCTAGTTCCACCAATCCTATGACAAAATAGCGTTACATCACTTGGTTATAAATGCAGTATAGGAACGGCCTTTTGAAGTAAGTGAATTATCTCTATTGAAGCTGGTTGTCTAAATACCTCCATGTGCATTGCTTGCCCACACTACAGGATATTTTAACTATTATGGATAAATTAAAACACAGACATGAAACCATGATTTACTTTTCATATGCACTGCTTAGACAAAATACATTCCAACTTCACGTTTCCTACATCAGAATGTATTGTCTGGTATAGATGACGACGGAACTGAATTAGACTCTTACAATATTTGGCCAATTTCTCAGAAATATTTATATTTGCAGCACTACCGTCCCAAAATCTCACAGAAATGATTTCCACGCACTCTGTGAGGAACTCTTTTTCATATTATACTCTAAATTGGCCTTCAGCCTACTTCACGAGATATGAGAGATGCAGGGACGACATGAGGCACACGGGTTACGTGTGTAGCAGCCAGTATATCCGCGTGTCACAAGCTGGGAGTACTGCTTTCAGCATCATTCAATCCCACATCCTACTTGAGTACTATAGTCTGTGTTTGGAAGTGAGAAATACAACATACTTTCCACAGTGAATTATTTAATTTATTGACTGTCATTTGATATAGAAACCATCTCAAAAGAAGTCAGGGAGCTGCACCTCTGTAAGAAAGAAGGAACTGCTAATTTTAAAATAGATCACCCAAAGTAGCGGGTTTGTCGAGCAAAAAATTCACATTATCTGGGACTGTAAGTATTTGCCAATAAACAAACTGATCACAAGTTTCGAAAAAAAGTTTTCGTTAACATCTAGTCAAAATAAGGTGATCGAGTTGGTGGTCAAACAGCAGATTCACTGCCGGTTTAAGACACAAGCGACAAAAGCGGTGATTCATAATTATTAGAAAAAACAACCTATTTCCACGTTCATTAGATTTAGTTTCATTTCTGAATGTCTTACCTAGAGCTCAAGGAACGGCAACTAATGTATGAGGGGAGGGGGGTACCAAATGATATGTCGCTTGTGTGGGGAAGTGTTCTCGAACCGAACCTGCGTGCATTCTACCGAGAACAACCAACAAACTGCGTAAAATAATGCATATATAAATTCTTTTGTGACGAGACCAAAACTGAAACGTAAGAAGCGGATATTTTTCAAGTTGATCATTGTTCGCAACACGTGGAGATGAATGGGCTGGGGGAGGTGAAATACGGTTGAGGAAATCAAACATGTCACATGCCTATTGATCACGAAACGCTTCTTGGGAATGTTCCAGGAGATGTGATTTATGTGCTGTGCTGCTTCGACGACAGAACGGGTTTCTCTGAATCAGATCGTCCATTCCCTCTGCATTTCCCCCTCTCACTTTCTACTACTGCATTCTCAGACAAATCCTACATGCCTCTGATTTGATTATCATACCTTGCCCATACACGCAGGTTTTACTATACTTTAAAATGCCACGTGAAAGATTTGAAGTTTTTCTGAATTTTTTTGCATAGATTTCATCTCTGCAAATCGCTAAGAATTCAGAATATAAATTTTAACCTTTGTCACCTCTGGATAGCGAAAGGCCACGAAGATTTTTTTTTCCTTTTTTCAAGTTAATAGCCTTTTAAGGACTTTGTTAAACTGACATCTATTTTCTACATTTCTGCTACATCGTCTGCACCCCCCTCCCCCGGGACTTTCCTTTGTTTAGTTAGACTACACATTTTTACATACATTCCACAGAAGTTTATAGCACGCTGTCTACATTTCAGTTACTAACCTAACTCCACAGTTTTACGCTGTTGTAAAATCGTGCGATTCATGAAATGGATCGTGTGCAACACAAATTTGTGGAGCACAGGCAATTGTGTATTTTTGTGCAATAATTACTAATGTCACTATCTCATTTTTTCGTAATGTCGCACTACCAGAAACACCACTAGATGGATATTAATCTAACTAAATTATATACAGGTTTTCTTATACAGTGAATTGACTTAATCAGCTGATCGTGAAATTCATCACCTACTTTAAAAGCACACATTTATTTCAAAAGTTGAAGCAGAATCCGAGGAATGTTTCAGATTCATATGCAAATGCACGCACGAAACTGACAGATCTTTATATAGAAGAGGTTCTGCAAAAACATACAAAATCATGAACTTTTCTTAATACAGATGCATAAATAATCAAGACCGTTTTATTATATTGTTTTACGGAATTTTGTGAATTCCGTGATTTTCTTCATTATGAGTAGGCCCAGTGTGTCGCGACGTCGACATCTTACAAGTACCTGGTTAATAACCATTGATCAATAAAAATTCATCTCGTCATATAAGTAGAACGCTTGTTGCTCTTAACCGCGAATAGGGTCACAAACTCAACTGTGTTCATCTGAGTTTCAGTTAAAATATTTTGGCGAACAGCAAACCGTCTACGAAACTAGTAGTATTCAAATGAAAAGCGCGATATATTTTGGTGCATTGCTCAAACGTGAAAGATATCTAGCAAACACAGGGTCCGACAACAAGGTATTTGGAGAGGCCGTTGTCTAAGCTGTGGTGGGGATACTAAAGTGGAGGGGTATCGATCGATAGCGGTATACCTGCCATTTTCAATAGGCGCAATGTCCTGGCCAGATGAACATCGAGCTTCTGTTGCGGAGGGGCATATTTCGAATTCTGTTCGAACTTTAACGATATGATTCTGTTCCTGATAAAATATTCTATTTTGGGTATCAGACTACAGAGCAACAGATCCTCCACTGAAAATAAAATCTAGTGTCCGACCTAACACACTAACAGCGCCGGAAAACGTGGCGCGTGTGACAGTGTCCGTCTAGCGATCTCCACAGCAGTCAGCAGTTAAAAATTTAGTTGCCCTGTGATTGTATGACAGTAGCGTAAGAAGTATCCTGCATATAGATCTTCACATGCACCCATACTAAATTATGGTTACCCAAGAATTGTTAGATATTTTGAAACTCGCAGAACTATGGGCGTGGAAATTTTTCAGAGCATTCCCCCTGGCTCTGTTTTGATTTCTTCTGATGAGACCCACTTCCACTTGCCAGGTACTGTACACAAACAACATTTCTGCAACTGAGCAGCAGAAAACTCTATAGGACTTCACCAGCGACCACTTCTCAACCATCGTGCAACAGTTTGGTGCCTTTTTGAAGAAGATGGCGTAACTATAATGGTTAATTCAAATCGGTACTATTACGTACTATATATCTGCCTCCGACCTAAATTAAACCACGCTGGGGACCATGGGGAAGGAGCAGTCCGGTTCCAACAAGACGGAGCCACAGCTCACACTTCTCGGCATTCTCGAGAAATTTTGAGAAAATTGTATCCTAGATGTCTTCCCTCTTCGCGAGGACATATCGCCTGGTCCCCAGAGCCACCCGATTATCACCTTTCAATTCTTTTTTGGGGGGACACTTAAAGGCTGAAGAGTACAAACATCGCCCCACAACCCTGCAAGTACTTAATGGGGGCAGTCACCGAGAAACCGTCTGCCACTCACTGGAAATGCTATGAAGAACTATTGACAACTCGAGGGGAAAGACTTCGTCAAAATGTCAGCCATGGAGGACGCCAATTACCAGATATAATTATATAAAAAAAAAACAGTTAATGTAAAATGACAGTGTTCGTTGCTCACAAATGAAAGTATTTTCTCTGTATCTTTTGTGTTTGTTCGTCTGTAATTACTTTTTGAAATACGCGAGATCTTTAAGCCGGACACTGTAAATTAATTTGGGAGAGAGAATGTGTTCAAGCGAGTTCATCAAAAATATCTAGTCGTTGGTTTTATTCCTGATCGAACTGAACATGCGAGAGCTCGAACAGAAAATTTCAGAATTTCAACTACTGTCTGTCTCTAAGATATGGAATTTTAGGACTGAACATCTCGTTATTAGAGACGGAGCAAAAGCTAGTATTGGAGAAGGGATTCACTGTGTCATTTTCAATGGGGCCATCCTGTAATTTACCTTGGGAGATTTCGGAAAATCACCGAAAACTAAAAGCTGTGTGACAGGACGGTGATTTCAATGGGGGACGCCACGAGCACAGTGTCCCAGCAGTGCGTCCTCTCGCTCGCCAGATAGACACCTCACTACGTTTAACACTTCAGGTAAAACCACGTACGGCCTATTTCTTTTCAGACTCGCTTCTTTAAGGCAACGAGTGGAATTTTTACTGGTACTGGCACTACAGTGCATATACCGAACCACCCACGTGTTAGTGACTACAATGTGCAGAGGTCGGTGTCATTTTCTATGAGCCCCATTTTGTTTAAAAACCAGCTTACGTCATTTAAATTAACCGCCGATTGTATTTTACACGGTTCGGGCCTAACTGACAGTACACTAACAGTATATTTAAAATCTGTACAATATTCGACACAAAAAACTAATTTTCATTTACTAAACCGTTCAGGTTCGACATGTTCTGATTAGTGTTCAGGATTTTTTTATACTTCCCCGCAATATGCTACAATAGCATGGAATTACCGTAGAAAGTTTGAGAAACTTCTAGCACAATGGATCATGAACAGTAAACCTTGTAACGAAGTCACACTTACGAAAGATTTTTCGTCCAACGATACTTAATGTGAATCTTTCTCGGTATGCTGCACGTATCAGAAGTAAAAACAGAGACCCAGGCAGAAACACTAACAGCACACACTTGCAGTGGGATGTGCTCGGCGTGGCGTTAATTACATTTCTCGGGCGGGTGGCTGCGCCCCGAGCACGTATGAGCTGCAGACGTGCAACTCGGGTTAGCAAACAAGACGGCGAGGTGTGCTAGAGCTGCATGCACGCTTGTTGCGGCGAGTGGCGACCTGGCTCGCTAATCAATACACCCTGGCGCTGCGCGTACACGCTGCTTCTTTGTTTTCTCCCTCGGCTGCACCCCGCCGCATCCAGCCGTCCCTCTCCTCGCAAATGCCTTTATCGGGAAAACTGCGACACAAAAGGGCGCCGTGGAAATGTTATCGCTTTCGACGAATGGAAGGGAAGACCGGGCTACCAGCGACCCGAACGGCACATCTGCCTCGGGGTAATCTCGCCAGTCCCAGAGTCGGCGAACCACGTTATGAGAGCAAATTACGCCGTAATATGAGAAGCGGTGATCCTGTCAACCTTCCCTGATGCCGCTCAGCTAGCTATTAAGTTCCCTAGTCGCTGCTGCGAAATTATTAGGCTCCTCGTTGAAGACGCTGCCTCACCCGTCCGCTTCCACCCGTACTCCTTTTTCGTGTAACCGTGAGCCAGGGGATAAATCCCCTCTTTTCGTTTCTACATTTCAGCGTACTGCTTACTTGTAAAAAGAGGGCGTTTTGGACTGCCATTTTAATAATCGTATTTATTTGTAATACATATAACGGAAACGAGGCTTCTCAGAAAATACAGTCAAGAATAAAGTTCTACGTTAATGACTATTTTGAACGTCATATTTCGGTTATTAACAAGGGGAATTTATGAAAGGATGGAAATTTTTTGACTCATAGTTAACACCCATCAATTAAGCTACACCGAACGAAGTGGCTTCGTGATGGTTACCAGGAAATTTGGCCGTCATTTGTTGTTTCGACACAATTTTTTTTTTTTCAGGTACGTATTTGAACCATCGTATTGTAAGTCTCACATGAGCATATACTGTCTGATGAATCTACTCGTACAACCCCAAATTGATTGTTGCATTGAATGTGGGCTCTAATAAGTCTGATAATTAAAAATCTTCAGTAGCTGCTTGGTTAATTTCTCCTTTCATCGTCTCCCTATTACAACACCGGAAGGAAACCTACTGTTTGACACGTCGACATCGAATTCATCACGCTGCGTATCCAGACGGTAGTTTTCCGTCCACACTAGGATTATTATTTTGGAAAATATACTTTTCATGACAGGTTCAGTATCGAGTCTGTGTGGTATATACTTATTGACGACACGCAGGCTCAGAACCCTGTTTCGCACATGCATGTAGTTGCAAATTATAAAAGAACCACCACGGCCTTTTGTGGCAACTGGTGAATTTCTCTCTCTAACTCTACCAGAATTCCGGTAACGACAATTTTTTCTTCCCACGATAAAGTAGATATCGAGCCAATAAAAGTTTCGTATTATTCTGCCGACGTGGTCGTTAATGTGGTTGACAATAAATGGGGTTTTAATCCACAATTCATTTTGAGACTTAACTACTGATCATTTGAAAAAAGGAGTAGCAACAGGCCATCCTCTTCCACCAACATCACCAAATTCAGAGTCACATGCTGACACCGTGAAGGTAGCGGACCAGGCCACGAAAAACAAGAATTAGGCTGCACCGCACTGAATGTGCATTGCGACACGAACGACGGTGATTGAATGGCCTGCTGCAATCATATCTTGGGCAGAGGTTCCCTCACTGTTGAGTCTGCCGTCCACAAAGTTGCGTCTGGTCTTAGATAAACACAGTCTTATTCGCTGTTTTGTCGCATTCGTACAAATCACCCAATTTAGTAGGTGAAAGCGAGGGTTAGAGGTATTACTTTTCTTGGTACTGTTTTAGGTTGCTTTCTCGAATGTTACGAAAACAAAGCACGTGCGTTTCGAGGAACTCATAAGTGATCTCCATGAAACCACAGGGTACCCCCAAAACACAGTTTAGAAACGCTGTTACACAAGGAAAGAAGGAAGCAAGGTTGGGTTTAACGTCCCGTCGACATCGGAGCACGAGCTCTGTGTCAAAGGTGGGGAAGGAAATCGACCGTGCCCTTTCAAAGGAACCATCCCGGTATTTGTCTGGAGAAATTTAGAGAAATTACGAAAACCTAAATCTGGATGGCCGGACGCAGGTTTGAACCGCCATCCCCCAGAATGCGAGTACAGTGTGCTAACCACTGCGTCAACTCGCTCGGTAACTCTGTCATAGAATGTATCCTGTAACAGAGGCGAAACTTGATGTTCGTGCCTTGCACAAATACCAGTAAAACTGCATTTACAGGTAGATAACACACTGTGTTCCAACGTTTTGTGTCTGGTTATTTAAATCACTGGTTGTATTGGAACCAACGAAAGCTGTCTGCCAGTTTTCCAAAACGTACCAAACACGCTCTAAAATCACCACCAGCTGCGTAGAAAAAGAAATACCTTCAATTTAGCACATCAAACAATTTGAAAATCACAAATGAAATCATAAAATTGAATAGTATGTATGAATTACCATTTTGTATGGGATTCGTACATTTTTAGGGAGGTTTTTAGCTTACTGTAAATACAAAATGCTCTGGAAGTCCTTGAACAAGGAGGCACAGATACAAACTACACACATAAAAAAAAGGTTTGCATCACCCCGGTTCCCAGAACTCCTGAAGATAGACGTTGACTGTGGATATTGTATCACAGACACAGTCCCTTTGACTGTTCAGAGATGTCACTAAACCCGCCCAAAGATGGAAACAACCATGCATGAGCAGTGCTTTTTAGAGGGGGGGGGGGGGGGTCCGACATCCGATCGGTTCCAGCCATTCCATCAGGAGGGAGGTACACGGCTCGTGTTGTCTGTAGTTCAACCATGCCTAGACGGTCAATACCGCGGTTCGATCGCGTCCGTATTGTTACTTTGTGCCAGGAAAGGCTCTCAACAAGGAAAGTGTTCAGGCGTCTCTGAGTAAACCAAAGCGATGTTGTTCGGATATGGAGGAGACACAAAGAGACAGGAACTGTCGACTACACGTCTCGCTCAGGCCAACCAAGGGCTACTACTGCAGTGGATGACCGCTAAATACGGGTTATGGCTCTGAGGAACCCTGACAGCAACGCCACCATGTCGAATAATGCTTTTCGTGTAGCTCAAAATGGTTCAAATGGCTCTATGCACTTTGGGACTTAACATCTGAGGTCATCAGTCCTCTAGACTTATAACTACTTAAACCTAGCTAACCTAAGGACATCACACACATCCATGCCCGGGGCAGGATTCGAACCTGTGCGGTTCTGTACTGAAGCGCCTACAACCGCTCGGCCACAGCGGCCGGCTTTTCGTATAGCCACAGGACGTCGTGTTACGACTCAGACTGTGCGTAATAGGCTGCATGAAGCGCAACTTCACTCCCGACGTCTGTGGCGAGGTCCATCTTTGCAACCACGACACCATGCAGCGCGGTACAGATGGGCCCAACAACATGTCGAATGGACCGCTCAGGATTGGCATCACATTCTCTGCACCGATGAATGTCGCGTATGGCTTCAACCAGACAATCGTCGGAGACTTGTCTGGAGGCAACTTAGTCAGGCTGAACGTCTTAGACACACTGTCCCGCGAGTGTAGCAAGGTGGAGGTTCCCTGCTGTTTTGGGGTGGTATTATGTGGGGCCGACGTACACCGCTGGTGGTCATGGAAGGCGCCGTAACGGCTGTACGATACGTGAATGCCATCCTCCTACCGATAGTGCAACCATATCGGCAGCATATTGGCGAGGTATTCGTCTTCATGGACGACAATTCGCGTCCCCATCGTGCACATCTTGTGAATGACTTCCTTCAGGATATCGACATCGCTCGACTAGAGTGGCCAGCATATTCTCCAGACGTGAGCCCTATCGAACATGATTGGGATAGATTGAAGAGGTCTGCTTATGGACGACGTGACCCACCAACCACTCTGAGGGATCCAAGCCGAATCGCCGTTGAGGAGTGGGACAATCTGGACCAACAGTGCCTTGACAAGCTTGTGCATAGTATGCCATGACGAATACAGGCATCCCTAAACTACGAAGAAAGAATGTGCGCTTATGGAAGATACTGTGAAGATACAGGTCTAGTTAGATGGGCTCGATACCATAAAACGGGCCACTTGCGGCAATAAAAAGAAAACCAGCGTTGAACCGCGGCGTCGCCTTCCCACTGCCGGGTTTTGCTCCGGAGCTTGCCGTAGTCAGGGGCACTTCGGTGTATGGCAAAAGAGACTTGAGCAGGCGCAGCACCACAACAAACCGACTACGAGCGTACAAATATTGGCCGTTGATCGTCGGTCGAATCGCCAAGTCACCAGTCGTGAACCGTCGCCGCCGCTCTGCCGACAGCCTCACAAGACCATCGACCGGAGGTGTTCAGCCGCCGGCTGATGTGCCTGGAGTCAAACTAATGCCCTCCAGGCGCTGCCAGTCGGAGGTTAGTTCCCTGGACATCTGCGCTTGTCATTCGCCGCGGCCGGGCCGGACTTCTAGTCCTGCAGTCAACCAAGACAACCGCTTCGGACGCAACGGCAACTGACGTAGCTCGGCTTGGTCGGACTTGTCTATGCCGTAAGGTCACTCCACGGCTAAGTAGTGCTGAACCAACAGCGGCTGGTGTCCTATAGCAATCCTTTGCTGCTGTCGGTCCGTTGGTCGAGGTCGACCTTCCAGCCGCCGCCAAGTGAGGATTTGAGCTTGTAATTAATTAACGAAGGGATTCTGCTACCTACGAGCGGCTTCTGACTCATTCTGAAACACCATCCTCTCCACCTGAGCATACCAACGTTCTCTACAATACTTCAACATCTTCGTTTTTCTGTTCATCTTGCATTGCTGCTTGTGGAGTACATTGTTCAAATGGTTCAAATGGCTCTGAGCACTATGCGACTTAACTTCTGAGGTCATCAGTCGCCTAGAACTTAGAACTAATTAAACCTAACTAACCTAAGGACATCACACACATCCATGCCCGAGGCAGGATTCGAACCTGCGACCGTAGCGGTCACGCGGTTCCAGACTGAAGCGCCTAGAACCGCACGGCCACACCGGCCGGCGAAGTACATTGTCATCCACAACTAATAGAAGGATTTATCAGAGAAAGTCTGAACGTACACATGAAAAGTTACATTAATAAGACTAACGTAACATACAAGCCACATATCGAAATGAAATTAGTACAAAATTAACAATGAAGTCGTAGAACCTGTCGACTTTGTATTTAAAGTCGTGTAAGATGACTGGCCTGACAGCATCAGAAATAAACGAAAGAGTAAAAATGGCTACGAGCGTATTTCTTACACTAAAGTTTTTCTAAAGAATGTTCCCAATGCGTCTGATGTGGAAATCAAAATTCTGTGTGTAGTACCAGTTTTAACTTATGGCAGCGAGACATGGCCTTTAAATGAAGTCCAAATGACAGCCTCTTAATACACAAAGTCCCCCGGAAGTCATTTGGAGCGCACAGGGCAATGGAGTGATGCATGTTGAGAATAAATGGGAGAGAAAGGAAAACAAACAAATGGTGCAGTCAGACGGAAATTAAATGGAGGTGGATAAAATACATAGCCATACAGATGGATAGTAAATGGGCAAATTAAGTTCTCTACTGAATTCCAGAGGATGTGAAAAGGCTGAGACGACGATGACCACGACTTAATGGAAGGAATAGGTGGATATAATTGGAGTGCAGCTAATCAGAGAGGTCCAGTGTGGACTGTTATTAGCGTATGGCAGCGAAACTTCGTAGATATCTTAATGCGTTAATGCTGAACCGATTTACGTTGGGGAAAAGTTAGTTCCAATTTTGGCCACCAGGTGAATATCTGGCGCTGTGAATGTAAGAAAGGCATATCTAAATCTTTCTGTATGGAATGGATTAGGAACAGGACGTGGTCAAACAAGTGAGAAGGCCATAATGTTGGTGTTACTAGACCACGAAGTTCGGCAAAACTCTCGGTGGTATCCGCCCAGCTTTATCGAAAATTTTAAAAATGAGCGTGTACAGACATAATCTATAAAGTAGTCAGAGGCGCCTGCAGGTAGGAAACTCCTTGAAACCCCTACAAATCTAGCTGCGTGCCAATAAGAGTCTCTGAATGTTTTACAGGTTGTCTCTGTACACGTTCATTTTTAAAATTCTTAATAAAGGAGGGCGGGTACCACCGTGGGTTTTATCGAACTTTGTTGTCTTACAGGGACCCTTTACACTTTTATACACAAATGTGTCAATGTCGCACCTCCCCCCCCCCCCCCACAACCATACCAGAAGAGGAGGCGAAATAGGAGAGATGAATAAAGTGTAAGCACCCTCTGCTGCATCGGATCAGGTTCAAATTTCGTCGACTGCTCTGTACCTGAGAGCAGAAATTGCGATCGCGCTGCGCTCCAAATGGGTCAGATCACGTTTAATGGAGGTGTAGATCGACAATGTACATAGTGAAGGGTTGAAACGTCCGAGGGTGTTAGCAGTGTCAAAGGTAGTGAACAAGATCTTTCCATTGCTCATCGCACTATGAACTATCGGTTTCGACCGCTATGGGAATCAACGTTCTACGGAAAGGGGTGGTTTCATTGATGCCCTTCATGTCACGTCCTCAGGCCTTTTTGTGCCTATTTTGATCAGCGGTGTGTGTGGAATGTTTTCCTCGGCCACTCCAAAGCAAACCGCGTGATTTCAACGCTGACCATCACGGTTCTTAGCTCCATCGCAGAGGCGTCCGAAGGAGGTGTGAAATGTGGGTAAGAGGGGCTGTGACGACCTTCCCATCACATGACACGACTACGGTGGCGTTTGGCAGAACTGTGGTGAAGTTTGGTGCCAGTGTGACACTAAGCCAACTCACACGTCACAGGATCATCTGAGCTGTGGCCTTTACTACGCACCTCTCTATACCCTGCAGTCTGAAGCGTCGTCGAGACCGAAGGTGACGTCGCAGTGCGCAACGCTTTTGCTCCATTAGAGAGGAGGGTTGTACGCACCTTTCAGCCAAATTTCAAACTTATGCGTCGCAATGTGAGACATTTACGGGGTTTAGAAACAGTGATCCTTTAATTCTGTTCCGCAGTGTATTTGTGAGAGGTAGTGCGCTTAGTTAATCATTATTTGATCGACTACACAGCCATAGTGCTCATATTCAGCCAGTATCGTATAACATCATGTACACTGTATGTAATTACGTACAATGTTAACAAATTTTCAAGTCACATTCATTTTCTGTCACAATCGTGGTTTTTGTTAAGCACAGTGAATTTCGAGCCTTGATGGCCCAACTTCGGGTGTTTAACATATTTTTCCGCCGTTACTGGTGCATGGCAACTCCCACTGGCCTGCTTCGGTCATTAATTCTATAGACTAAGTACAAATAGTTGACATAAAATAACATTTTCACCTCAAACTGGCTTTTTTATTCGACATTTAAGCATTTTGAAGGCCCATGTACGAGTGTTTTTACGATGTAAGTCACCTTTATTTACATTCTGTGCATCTGGCAACAGAAGCAGATCCATGAGGAGTGCCATGTACAAATAATGTCAAAATATGTTACGCACGGAAAGTCGGTTCTTTAGAGTTCCAAATGCGTCCTTTATAACGTGAGTGTGACTGGAGATGGATGTTTACCCTTATACTTTACGAATGTACATCCGTCACGGCTCCAACTATGGTCACTCACTAGGGATAAAATTCAGAAACGAACTGCCAGTCGGTTTTGCTTGATCTTTAGATACTAACAGAAATACGATAGATCATTCAAGTAGAGGTCTGTCATCGAAAAACTTTATCGTATGTTCGTAGACTATCAATTCGCCAAACCTTCCTGAACTCCACCATTAAAATAGTTTCGTCAGCGAATTTAGAACATGCATCACCTGTAACAGCTTTTCTTTATTTATAGGATTTTATTTTGCATCTACTAAAAATGGATAAATTTAACATACATGATAGAAAGTACTCCACAGATGTGGATTCCGTGTTTACTAATCTTATCTCCTAAGCGCTAACTATTTGCTCTGCCATTGTCCACTGCGTATCGCAGAATTTAATACGTGAACGTGACGCGATACGCTAGAACAGATTTCGCAACGTGTGCGATCCCATGAGAGCGGTACGTGAGGCCAGACCATTACCGGCCAACCACAGACATCGTTAATCTCATTGCTACTGATTTGATCCTCCTCGTTCAATGCGATTAGTTTGAGGTGAATGGGCAGGACATGTACGTGACTCTAGGTCGCATAGCTAGTTCACTAATTCTAACCCTCTGTGTACGACGTAAACCAATAAATCCCTGCGGATGGATGTGGGCTGGCAGTAGTGCGTAGACTTTCAGTTCTAATTCACTTTGGAGGAAAGTTTAATAAGCTATATATTTTTACGTAGAAAACTACTTATAGGATTTTTTTTTTTTTGCTATATTGGAGGCTTTCTTTTAAAAACATTAATTTCAGTAGGTTGTTATTCGCGCCAATGTTGCGATTTGTTTAATTGCTGTAAAAGATTGACGAGGATGGCATTCACACAGAACATAATTACGGGGGAAACCAGAAATAGTCTGTGCCTGCGGAGCACCACTATCTTGTCTCCGCACAGACTAAACTATAGAACCACAGCGCTAGATGGACGTACAAAATGAGCCAGTATCTTGTCAGTTCAGTATCTTGTCGTCCAAGGAAGACGTTACTGTTCTGAAACGAAACACATCTATAACACGGAAAGTGCCTGAGCTACGATTTTCTGTTTTTCGTGCATCCGTTTTAAGGAATGAGCATACAAATCTAAGCTGATCGTATCGGCAGGATACAAAAGTAAGGCAAGAAGGAAGATTAAGGTTTATCGTTGCGTCGATGACGAGGTCATTAGTGAGGGAACCTTGTGGAAGGGTCTGTCCGACTTTCGAATAAAGATATTTAGAGAAACTATAGAAACCTTAAAACTGGATGGCAGGACGGTATTTAAATCCCGTTCTACTAGACTATCCCTGAAGAACTTCACTCAATAACCCCCTCCTAGTTTTATTGTAGATATTTACTGACAAGATACTGACATAACGCGTATCTCTATACTTCCGTTGCTGTGTCTTCACGACACCTCCCAGCTCTAGTTTGGGTTTTAAACGCTTTTCCACGCTCATTCAAATTTCCTGTCACTGCCGCAGAAAACAATACACAAAAATAGTTAAAATAAGATTTTCCACGACTCCCAGACAGATGGCGCACGAGTTTCCTGCCTTAGTTTGACTGACGAGTGTAGCAGCAGGAAGAGCATTTGGTCGCAACGTTAAAATAAGAAAGCTATACCATGAAATAGTGTACCCCTTTATAGGGAGGCAAAACACATTTTTTCGGAAATCATATTCATGTTTCTTCTGGAGAGTCACCTCCGTGCCAACAAACAAACTAAGAACGAAGTTTCAAAAAATTCGTAAGCAAAATGTGTAATACGAGAAACAAACCTTCTCACCGTCATACTTATTTGGGAAATTTAGTTCTAATTAAGAACAGAGTAGCACGTTACCTTCGTTACTTCTCTGCCGCTGGTTGCATTAAATGTCACAGGTGCTTCGAAATTTGACTGACTACGCAATTCGTAAGTAACCCAGATTACAGAATTTGTGCGCGTGGTCAGCGCCAGCCATTATCTTCTGCTTACTTGCAGTACATAGTAGATATCATAGCTCCTCTACAGTAGTTCAGCTTAATTAAAAACCAGCGCGCCAACAAATCAGCTGTAAGCACAAAGCAGAAGTCACTACTCGCTCACCCACCTCCTTTTCCCACCAGAGAGAGAGAGAGAGAGAGAGAGAGAGAGAGAGAGCGTTGGCTGTTGCGTTAAGGTTTAATCTAATTATGAAAGTATTTAGGAGAGATAAAATCTTACCATTGAAAGCAATATTAATGCTAGAGCTGAGAAATAATTTGAGGAGTGGTAGAGGTCTACGGGTCGAGCCCATATGTAGGTCAGAGAGCAGAGGACGGTTCCCCCCACGCTTATCCGTGGCGAGACAAACCACACCTGCATCTGACCCTCCCAACCCCCTCCCCCCCCCCCCCCCCCACACACACACCCCTTGGAAGTTGTCGCTGTACTGTCAGAAAGAGCGTCGTGTAGAGCACTGAGGAGTGGCAGATGAACATCGGAGAGAGCAGTTGGTTAATCAGAAGGCCCATACCAAGCGATGTGGTACTTTCCCACAGAGTGGTGCGCACTGGAACCCCAACTTGTATGGAAGGGGAGGAGGGGAGAAGGAGTTATTGGTTTAATTTGGTTATCTCAAGGTGTTTAAATACGGCTTCATATCGCAGCGGTAATCCAAGACTTTGGCCTTCTCTGGTAGCGAATCCCCCTCAAAATCGAAAAGGAGTGCTCCTGTGTCAACCTTGTTAAATGACTGGCATCTACATACAAGACGTTGGATGTTCATCCCTCGCCTCGCAGTTCCTCATCGATCTGTAGTGTTAGGTCCCGGTGAAAAACTAACCCCACACCATGTTTGAGTTATTATGGGGTATTATGGTAACAGATAAATCACGAAGTTATTTACAAGATAATAACAACCGGGACTGAGGACGATTCAACGTCTTAGTTAACATGGAACCACTTCGAAATTTACCAAAGGCCGAGGGTTCGAGAAGTAAATTTTCATTGTTCCCCACAAAGAACACTAGTTTAGTAGAGAGAAAGTAGTCTGTCTGTCTGGTTGCAAATCAGGAACTGAGGGCAGTAAGTGTCTTCAAGTCGCTTCGTTTTGCTTTCGTCCCATAGCCTGATCAGGGTGGTAATGATTTACAGTGAACAGAGTTCTGTTTGAAGTTCTGTCTGTGTTGACACCAGCTGCAACTTTCTCCTTTTCGTGACGCAAGATATCCGCTATGATGCTGCGTACTCCGAACGAGAGCGCTCCCCGCCGTCATTTTGTACAACGATATGGACAAATTACTTAGAAATATTCATAAAGCATGTCTATCTTAATTATTGCTCAAATACTCTGAAAATTTATGCGATTACCTGAAACTAAATGTCATGTTGTGCTTGTAAATCTGGCAAAACGTTTTTTTCCTGGTCGTCTGCATGTGCTGATGGTAGCGGCCTTTTTCTTCATTTTAAGCTCCAGATCACCTGGGAATAATCTCTCACCCTATACTGAAGTTTGACAGCTGTTCCGTTGAATTAGATTGTAGAGAGGATTTGCGATCTTTTATTGGTCATTAAATCTAATATTCCATTTCCCATAATTCCACAGTGCGACAGCGTGCATTACGAACAATCTTGTCTGTTGTCACATTTTCTTCACCGAGTCACAAGAGAGAATATCTACGAACTGCGTGCGTTGACGCCGATATAATTTTTTCTGAGACGACTCTCACGCAGGATTTCCTACAGGGCACAGGAGATAGACGTCTTGTCCACATTCACGATCGCTGCCTTTGTCACCGATGCGCGTTTCACAAAACCGCCAGGTGATTTCTGTCGGTTCTCTATAATTACAACCATTAAAGCTACATAATCGTCACAGTAATCAATGCGTCCAACAACGTTAACAATTGGAGTCAAGAGCTAAAAGCTTATCATACGACTGTTCATACACTACGGCATATCAAAATTCCCAGTGGACAAATGTCTCTTTCACTTGTCAAAAGTCTCAAAGTAACATAATAAAAACTAGTACAGCGCATGCATTAAAAATTGCGTTAACTTACTTTCACAGCATATACTTTCTCAGAATTCCATGAAATCACAGGAGCAGCGAGAAATATTAGTTTCGAGACGGTCAGTATTTTCAGAAGAGATTTTGAAGTGAAGCGAAAATGACAACAATAGATCAATAGCATCTAGAAATCTGCAAAAAGTTTTGACACTGTCGGGCACTAAACGAGGTTCAAATGGCTCTGAGCACTATGGGACTTAACATCTATGGTCATCAGTCCCCTAGAACTTAGAACTACTTAAACCTAACTAACCTAAGGACAGCACACAACACCCAGCCATCACGAGGCAGAGAAAATCCCTGACCCCGCCGGGAATCGAACCCGGGAAGCCGGGCGTGGGAAGCGAGAACGCTACCGAATAAACGAGGAAGGGCAGGGTTTAGCGTTCCGCCGACTACGGGGTCATCATGGATGGAACTCGATTGCGGAATGTTGAAGGGTGGGGAAGGAAAGCGGCAAGAGTTCTGAACCGACGGCCGCACTGCGCCCGCCCCCTTCCCCCCCCCCCCCCCTCCCCCGCCTCAGCAATCACACTCTGGTGTCGTAATCACTGCGGCACCGCGATCCGTATCTCAGGAAATACTCATTTTATGACATCATTCACACAATATTGTGCACTAACCACTTTAAACGAAACGTCTTTCCAAGGCGAGTGAAATAAACGAATATGCGCAACGGTCTGGTAGGAACAAGAAACGCTTAAGTGGCTGCTCGAAATATCGAAAGCCTAGCCACGATCAACACGCAGCGCACTACAAACATTCCTGTAGACAAATAATGCGCCTGGTCTTCAAGAGAGAGCCCATACGCAACGCATGTGAAATTTCAGAGTTTATAATTTGACTCCACTCGGCATAAACATTCATTAAATTTGTTATAAAATATCCAAAATGCCTGTCACACTATGGGTAGTCACTCGCGAGCAAAATTGTAAATGGACTCAGTTCTAAGTCAAATACTAAAAATCCTTGCCAAATTATTCACGTATCGTCTTCCTTCTCAGTAGGAAGTTCCTACAGAAACTATGATACTTCGACCGGAAGTAGTTGGCAAAATCTCTTATCGATCTTGCCATTAATTTTCCACATCGCATACCACTGTAAAACCACTCACACAAATCACATATCAACTCCATAAAACATTAAATATAAGAAATTACGATAAACTTCAAAAAAATTTTTGGAGACAATATGGTCAACCGAAGGCACTCCTCACACGTCCAACTTCGTGCCTTTGATATAACACACTGACTTAACTGTGTAGTACTTGCACTGTACAAATGAGAATTTCCACTAACACACCGCAATCAACAATCAATCTTTAGAGATCAAAACGCGGAGACGCGCAATACGCTGTGGAATTACATTTGATAACAGAAATTTTCTTCACCTTACGGAGTTCGGCGTAAAGATTGAAGAGGCGCGGCTCCGGCAAATGCTGGCCGCCACTTATCTGAACAACAACTTTTCCATTAGCTCATCGATTAGAACTTGCTGAACCTTCCCATCTGCCCATACACCCTCGCTGCTAGCAGGTTTTAAGCAATCCCAAATCATTACAAAGATGAATAACTTTACCGATAACAAGGTACGACTACTAGAATTCTATGCTGTGGCCCTCAGTCTGTGCATGAATCGCACAGCTTCAGAAATATCTACATCTTAAACAGTCTGATGAAAATAGTCCTTCAACTAAAAAGGAAATTAGCAAAATAGCTTTAATATAGAGTTATAACGCGCACGAATCTAAATTTGTGTCAGTATAACTGCTAATACCACAATGAACAAAACTGTTTTTAAGTTTTTTATTTCTTTCATTCTCTCTCCACAAGTAAGAGCGCTTTTTAGCGTTAGACTCGGTTGTGCTTTTTGGTTCAAATGGCTCTGAGCACTATGGGACTCAACTGCTATGGTCATAAGTCCCCTAGAACTTAGAACTACTTAAACCTAACTAACCTAAGGACAGCACACAACACCCAGCCATCACGAGGCAGAGAAAATCCCTGACCCCGCCGGGAATCGAACCCGGGAACCCGGGCGTGGGAAGCGAGAACGCTACCGCACGACCACGAGATGCGGGCGTGCTTTTTGGACTCCTTTTTATTTGTAACTGGGAGAAACGAGTAGTTGCAGTTTATGATCTATTCTTTTCTTGATTTTTATTTTTTATTTTGATAGCGTCAACAAATAAAAATCCAGAATAAATTTCGACTCTACAGCGGAGTGCACGCTGATCTCAATCTTCCTGGCAGATTAAAACTGTGTGCCGAACTGAGGCTCGAAGCTGTGACCTTTGCCAATCGTGGACAAGTGTTGTACCGACTGAGCTATCCAAGCGTGACTCGCTATCCGCCCTCATAAATTTACTTCCGCCGGTATGGAAGTAGGAAATCAGATACTCGCGGAAGTAAAGCTGTGACGGCGGCACGTGAGTCGTGCTTGGATGCTCAGCCTGTTTGTTAACAACGGTTAATGTTAACAGAACCAAATCCCAAGTAAAGATACGGTGCATAGAGGATTATTTATATGCGGCAGATGTTAACACCGGAATGCTACAGGAAGCAGTCACGGCGAAGGTCACAACGATCACCGGTTATGAAACAATTATTAATATCGGGCCTGAGGGCGTCACAGCTGCATTATATAAAACGGCATCCCCTAGAGGGATTTCAATTTAAATACTTTATTTACATCTACTGAATACATATGCACTAACAGGCTCCACCGGGAAATGGAGCAGAATTGACTTTTTCGAATATGGATTTGTGAACGTTCTACCAAATGTCAGGACTAATACATTAATACGCGGAAACTTTAATTGTGTGCTGTGGAAAGCAAGATCAGGCATCAAATTTTAATCCATGTAGGGAGTTTAGAAGTTTTAATCGAATAACTCAGAAAGGTAGACAGTTGGGGGGTTTGCTTACACCCGCACGTCATAGGCTACACTTACGTAACAGATTTTCCGCGAGCAGACTAGATCGAATCTACGCCAATGCAGGGTTTATGCATGATCTAAGGATTCTGAGTATTGGCCTGCGAACTTTTCGCATCATGTCGCTTACCAAACCTTCACGCACGTGAAGCAAAGAACCTTTCTCGGACGAGGTACTTGGCAACTTACAACTTCATTACTGCACAACAACGGACCAAAACAGGACACCGAGAAAACTTTGATCAGATGTCTCAGATTTCAATCAAGATACAAGGAACTGATTAGTTGGTGGGTATTGTACGTTAAACCAAAATTTAAGAAATGCATCATGCAAAATTCCGGAGATATGGCATACTGGCGGAAACACGACCAAATACTACTATCGCTTGCGCGACCTGTATGGCAATTCTTCCGACCTAACTAAGCGTATGTTAGGTATAAAAGGGATAACAACGAAAATAACTGCTTTGACTCTGAGATCCTTAGACGGAAGGCGAACAAGGTCATGAATTATGGATAACATTGCCTAGGAACGCAGTCCCCATGCCACATAGCCAGGGTAATCAGACAAGGTAAACAGAAATTAATTAAGCATCTGAAATATGACAAAGATATGATATGTAACGACAAACTTGCAATCAACGTTACGCAGAGAAGTACTATACCGAACTCTACGCACACCACACTAGATCTTGCAGCTAAAGAACTCAGAGTCCGCAGCTCGTGGTCGTGCGGTAGCGTTCTCGCTTCCCGCGCCTGGGTTCCCGGGTTCGATTCCCGGCGGGGTCAGGGATTTTCTCTGCCTCGTGATGACTGGGTGTTGTGTGATGTCCTTAGGTTAGTTAGGTTTAAGTAGTTCTAAGTTCTAGGGGACTGATGACCACAGATGTTAAGTCCCATAGTGCTCAAAGCCATTTGAACCTTTTTTTGAACTCTTAGAAAAACTAACTCGCCAGGAAATAAAAACTGCGATCAAAGGTGCACCGCGAGGAAAATCATCTGGCCAAGATGACCTCCCATTAGAATTTCATTTGTGGATGCGGGACATAATTTGTACTCAGATGACGGAATTATGTAATATACTGTTAACAGATATGGGCCTCCCACCCACATTTACTGAGGAGCTGGTGGTACTTGGCCCAAACACCGTCGAAAAGAGATTCAAATTTCTCGAGTGTCACCTTTTGGTCTGCGTTTCCAGGGGAGAACATTGACGGTTTTGAAGCCACGCCGCGAAGGCCCATTGGCGAGCGTAAAAAGGACTAAAGGGGAAGAAGGAGACCCATAAAAAAACAAGAAAAAGAAAAAAGTCTGTAGAAAACCTGTCCACGAAAAGCAAATGTCCACGAAAAGCAAATGTCCCAGATTCGAGTTCCAGTCCAGCACATTAGTTTTGAATCTGCCAGGAACTTCCAAATATGCAGCTGTAATCTACGTTTCAAAAAGAAATCTATGGCATGCACTTTCTACGATTTTACTTAAATTACTGCACTATCGTCTTCAGAAGCATAAGTCTTCGATCCGAAAGGGAGACAACACAAACATCAAAGCTACAGCAGTAATATTTTGGTAACTGTCATTTCATAAGCAATTTCGTCAATGCTTTTGAGTCTTCGTGTTCTGTTTTCTATGACGTGATGTGCAGCCGTCCAAATTAACGTGTTCTCATAGCACTACACATGTAAGCAGTATATTCAAGTTTTCTTGTACCTTATGCGATCTGCCAATAGCACTCAAGGAATGGCAACTGATTATCAAGGTTTATTTAGCGTTCTCCTCCTGACCACAGCTAGAAGCACTGCAAGATACCCATATAGGCGCGCTATTACAAAACTTAATTGCTTCCGAAGTAACGTAATTGCAATTTTTCAGCATCGTTTATATTCTAAACGTCAACTAAGGTCTACCAACTGCGACGCCCACAGGGGTATTAATGTCATTCAGGCGATGCTGTTAAAACAGCGATTGCACGTGTACTCTTGCCACGCTGCGGCATTCAGCTTGCGAGGCACGTTCTAGCTGTTGGCCAAGGTTAAAGAGAAGCACCCGCGGTTGACCTGCCCCGTGCCACGCACAAGTGCAACGTCCAGTTTCATTCCAATGCAGTGCGGAAGCTCATCGCTAGTCTTTTACGCATTTCTGATGTCCTATGTGACCATTACGTTTTTGTTTTGTTTTAGGGTGCAAAAACAGCTAGGATCATACGCACCCATGTCAGAACCGTAGAACACGAAGAAAAAAAAAAAAAAAGAGATAAAACCGACTACACGTTAAGTCCAGTCGACTGAAGGAAAGAAGAAGACAAATAAAAAAGGACTTCGAGAAAGGTCCATAAAATACGCCTTAGAGAAATAGAGGTCCTGAACTAAAGATTAAATGTCCTTCGCCATACTGCTACGACGTATAAAAAGTAAAACGCGGTAGACAGACAGCGCGTCGTTCGCTAAAACGGCCGATAACTCAGACGGCAAACGTAAATGAGAACATAAATGGTTAAAAAAAGGGCATTCCGTCACGAAATGCGAACCGTCAAAGGTCGAGGGTATTGAGCACGAAGTGGTGAAGGAGCCCCACTTAACAAATGGCGATGGCTAGTAAGTCAGTTCCCAATACGCAACCTAGCTACAACGATCTACTCACGGCGAGAGGGTCGAAAGGAGGCCGTCCAAGCCGCTGGGAGAGGCTTCACTCCCCGATACTCGTTCCCACGAAGTGAGGACCAGTGGTGACGTCACATTGACATAACTTGCTGACAGACGGCAACACAGAGATCATCGGAAGAAATGTAAGAACTAGCGGGTCGAGATACCAGGACTGCAGCCTTGGTAGCAACGTCAGCGGCCTCGTTTCCTGTCAGACGGACGCGCGCAGGAACCCACATAAAAATCACGTGGCTCCGTCAAGAATGAGCCAGTGACAGCTTTCCCGGACCCGTTGCACTAAAGGATGAACGGTATACAGAACGCACAGGCTCTGAAGAGCACAGAGAGTCTGAGCAGATGACGTAATTGAAAAGCCTTTGTCTCCGGATGCACTGCGTGGCCTTATACAGAACTAACGAGCTCTGTTGTAAATACTGAGCAGTGTTCCGGAAGCCGAAGCCGAAAATCGTCGGTGCCAATGACGAAGGCACACCCGACACCACAGTCAGCCAGAGAGCTATCAGTGTGGTACTATCGCGAAGCTTGTGAAACTTACGGAGATAGAGCGAGGCTGGATTGGTGAAGGCCAAGGTGAACACAGGTCGCCGCATGAAGCCAATGTGGTGAAGGGTTCACACCATCGGCAAAGTGGGAGGTAACGTGAAGTTAAGCTGCCGGAGCAAGAGACGAAAGCCAACTCCAGGAGGTAACACGGCGATCAAAGGAGACATCGAAGGAGGTGGCATAGGATGGGTGACCACGCGTGGCAGACAAGCGGCATGCAGATCTGCTGAGGAGAAAGTCACGGCCGTAGGACAGTGGTAGTTCGGCAACTTCAGCATACAGACTCTCAACCGAGCCAGTGTAAATGGCGACAGTGGCCAAACGGATGTCACAATGGTCTATAGTACTGAGACAGCGAAAGAGGGACGGACGTGCAGATGCAGAAACGAAGCACCCATAGTCTAGTTTCGAATGGACAAGGGACAGGTACAAACGGAGGAGGGTGATCCTATCTGCTCCCCAGGAAGTACCACTGAGAACACGTAGGACTCTGAGGGACCGCGTACAGCAGGCGGCCAGGTAAGGCACGTGGGAGGACCAAGGAAGTATTCCTATCGAGCATGAGCCCCAGGAATTTCGTAGTTTCAACGAAAGAGCAACAGGCCCAAGAAGTAAAGAAGGTGGAAGAAACCAACTGCGTCGTCAGGAATACATACAAACGGTTTTGTCAGTGAAAAAGCGAAAGCCATAGTTCATGCTACATGAGTAAAGAGGATCGAGACATCGTTGAAGATGCCACTTAAGGAGACAAGTCCGTGGAGAACGGCAATAGATCGCAATACGTCAACGAAACGGGAGCCAGAGACGCCCGGCGCGAGACAGGCCATAATAGCTTTAATGGTGACAACAAAGGGAATGACGCTGGACGGAACCCTGAGGCACAACGTTTTTTTTTTTTTTTTTTTTTTTTTTTGATAAAGGCAGAACCCACGTACACCTTGAAAACAGTATTTTAAGAATTCCTAAAGGAAACGGGGCATGCGGCCATGGAAGCTCCACGCGTAGAGAGTACAGAGTATACCAGTCCTCCAGAAAGTGTCGTAGGCTTTCTCCAAATCTAAAAACACGGCCACACTCTGGTATTTCCGCAGAAAAGATTCATGACATGGGTTGACAAAGTGACAAGATGGTCAACTGCATAATGGCGCGCTCTAAATCCATACTGTGCAGTGGCTAGTAAATATTGAGACTCGAGCCACCATACCAGCCGAGCATGACTCATATGTTCCATCACCTTGAAAACACAGCTGGTGAGGGAAAAGGGGCGATAACTAGAAGGAAGGTGTTTTGTCCTTGCCAGGGTTAGGTTTGGGTATGAAAGTGGCTTCACGCCAGCGTCTGGAACACGTGCACTCTGCCCAGTTGCGATTGTACGTATGAGGGAGAAAGTGCTTGCGTGCAAGAGGAAGGTTCTGCAACATCTGAATGTGAACATCGTCCGGCCCTGGGGTGGAGGATCAGGATGAAGTGAAAGCATGATCTAGCTCACTCATATTAAAGGCGGCATTGTAGCACTCACGATTCTGAGAAGAGAAAGAGATCATTCGAGCCTCCTCCACTCGTTTCCTATTGAGGACGCCAGGGTGATCGTGGATGGAGCTCGAAATCTCCGCAAAATAGCGGTCTAAGGTGTTGGAGACAGCAATAGGGTCCACAATGGCCAGAAATTTGGGAATAGTTCTTGGTCCCAGAGGGCCGTCGGAGATTGGCCCACACGACGGAAGAGGGAGTGGAACTCTTACAAGAAATAGTGAATTAAATTCAGCTAGCTTGTTTGCTATCCCGAAGAACGCGACGACGCAGTGCACGCAACTGTTCATAACGAACGCAGTTTGGCACCGTAAGATGGCGGTTAAAAACGCGGAGAGCACGTCTCCTTGTGCGAATTGCGTCGCGGCACGCCCCAGTCCATCAAGGAACCAGGACGCGGTACCATAAAGAGAAAGTGCAAGGAATGGAACGTTCTGCGGCGGCAAGGACAGTATTAGTAAGATATTCTACCTTGTCATCGCAACTGGGAAAATGTTCGCCGCAGGTCGCCAGGGATGACTAAAGCCTCCAGTTGGCCTTAGAAAGCTGCCATTTGGGTGTGCACGTAGGTGGTATAGCAGTCAGCAAATGGATAGCACACGGGTAATGGTCACTCGAGTATGTGTCAGAGAGAATAGAGCATTCGAGACGATGGGCAAGCTGGGCAGTGCAGAAGGGTAGGTCCAAATGCGAATGGGTGTGCGTAGAGTCTGAAAGGAACGTGGGTGCTCTTGTGTCAAGGCAGAAGAGGTTAAGTTGACTAAGGTCAGCCAAGAGGGCACCTCTCGGACACGTTCTGGGAGAACCCCAAAGGGGATGATGCGTATCAGAATCACCGAGCAGCAGAAAGGGGTGAGGGAGTTGCCGAAAAAGCTGGAGGAAGTCTGCACTGGTGAAACCAAATGGAGGGATGTAAACAGTACAAAGGGAAAAAGTCAAATGAGGAAGGAAAAGGCGAACTGCAACAGCTTGAAGGGGAGTATTCAGGGAGGTGGGTTGACTATGAACGTTATCCAGGGTGAGCAACACGACTCCTCCCCCCCACGAGATGAAATGCCGTCTTCAGGGGGAGGCCAAAGCGAACCAGGAAGAAATGCGAGAGCTCAGAGCAGTAGTGAGGACCCAATTTTGTTTCCTGGAGGCAGAGAACAAGCGGACACTGCGATTCCAAGAAAAGTCTTAAGGCCTCTGTTGGATCAAAGGCCGCGAACATTCCATTGGAGGAGTGTCATGATGAGGAAAGGGGAGGAGGGAAAAAATGAAGGGGGTGTCACCTCGGAGGCTGCTGAGTGCCAGCCTTCGAAGGCTCACTGCCACAGGGCGCAGAGGTTGGAGGATCCTGCTCCATGATATCTACAGAGGCGTCAACATTCTACTTCTGTCCATCTGTGGAGCCAAGGGCAGAAAAACAGTCGGTGGTGCGCACTGCCGATATGGAGGTCGGCTGGGCGAGGGTATCACCTGGCAACACCATCGAAGAGTATCTCCGAGTCGGCAAAGGAGAAGACTGTTACCCTTTGTTTGATTTCTTGTAGTCTCTGTGGCTGGCAGATGAAGATTCAGATATTTGTTGGCTGGAGGGACGTAGAAAGTTTTCGCGGGAGTATTCCTTCTGTCCTTTCCAGCCTGCCGGTTGTGTAGCAGGTAATTTCGCCCCATGAGACCCAAGTATGGTGGCTTGTTGCACAGCTGGAGGAGGAGACAGGACGCTAATATGATGCTGGACGATTTCACAATCGCGGTGCTAAATTTTAGGTCTCATATCTGCGTGGCTATGTCCTTCGTGGAGCGAGATGTAGCAAGAACAGTACTGTAGGTGCCAGACGGTAGAACGCAGGTTTCCGACTAGCCAACAACTTGCGAGCGACCAGTTAAGGCACTTTCTCCTTCATCCAGATCTCGTGGACGGCTCGCTCATCAAAATACACGGGACAATCTCGGGAGGAGGCGGCATGGTCGCCATTGCAATTGATACGGTGGGGAGAAGGAAGCGGACAGTCACCCTCGAGAGCATCCCTACCACAGGTCACACATTTGACCTGGTGTTGGCTGGCTCTGAGCACTATGGGACTTAACATCTATGGTCATCAGTCCCTGACCTGGTGTCTACAGGACATTCGAGTGTGGTTGTAACGATGTCACTGGTTAGCAGCGCATCGGGTTCGGAATGTTCGGTCGGACAGTGATAACTTCATAGCCTGCTTTGATCTTTGACGGCAGCACCACTCGATCAAATGTGAGAAAAAGAGCACGAGTGGGCACTAAGGATGCATCTACATTTTTCATCATCCAATGGACAGCAGTGACGCCCTGATCAGGGAGGTACGTTTGGATTTCTTCTTTGGTCTGACCATCGAGCAGCCAAGTGTAAATAACACCATGGGAAGAATTCAGCGTTCAATGGTCCTCGACACGAACAGGACAGCTGTGGTGGAGCGCAACTGCAAGTAGTAGTTGTGTTTGAGAATCAGAAGTTGTCTCCAAAAGGAAAGTTCCATTGCGTAAACGAGAGCAGGATTTCACGGGGCCAGGAACTGCATCAACATCCGTCTGAATAATAAACGATTTTACCATAGAAAAAGACTGAGTCTTCAGAACATGAAGCCACGAGGAACCGGGGTGCAGCTGAAAGGCTCTTTGAATTGTGAAGATGATTTCCAGCGTCTCCGATGGCTCGCTCCTTCCAACTGGGTGACCCCGTGAGAGGGGTGCGCACAATCCTACGTTCCTCAAAACGAAAACCAAATTTTGGAAACTATTCTTCACTCTCGTGTTTACATTTTAAGACACGAGACGGTTTTGCTAGACCAGTGAAACATCTGTTTTCGGACCATCAGTTTTTTTTTTTTTATACAAATGACAACTGGAAATCAGCTGAATCGGTATTTGATACAGTCAACGCAATGGCTGGTTCTGTTGCATTAAATATCACAGGTAAACAAATTCATGTTTAGTCTGATATTCCTGCTTCTTCTTCACTGCAGAAAAAGTCGATTCGTCCAGATTGGCTGAAAATTTTAAAAAAACAGGACGTAACCTGACAATCCCAGTACGTTTCAAAAACGGTTCCGTGTTTACATGGGAGTGAAAAATGTATTGTGAAGGAGGAAATACGGCTGCCAGACCTGCATTTCTATAATAGATATTGGAGTATTTACATGACCAACCTGAAGCGGTGTTGGGAAATCTGTTTCCGAAATCCGGTTTGAGAGCCCCACGTAAGCGTAGTGATTGTAATACCGGACAGAATGCCAACGGTGCGGAAAGTTCGCCGCCGCCAACAACAACGTGATCAGCTATCGTACCTAAACTCAAAGAAGTCACTGCTCCTACCCACACATTCATGACCACCCACCTCACGGCACTTTGCACAGATAACAGCATGGTAGTAGGAAATGCCATTGGATGCTCTAAGCACAGAAAGAAGGTCTCTAGAAAGTGATGAAGCACGGTACATGTCAACACACGAGGACAGCACTATACGAGTACGTCTGAGGCAATGTATCAAGCTGATGAAATGGACACCCTTCAGGCCAGGAGTGGGTGGGAATGAAAAGGGGCCTTGGAAAGTCTACCATCGCATCTAACCAGCACAAGATACAGGAATCTATTGCCTGCATCACGTGCATCTGACTGCAGCACTTTGCAAGCTACCTGTACCTAGTACGAATATTTCACAGTTCTGCAGGTAATTCATCATGTAAAAATCCACCGAGTACCTGTCATGCTTTCCCTAATGGTCAGAAAGAAGAGGCTTCCTAAGAAAGATCGTGGACTCGATCGGGAAGTGAAGAATACTATCGCACTTTAACACGAAATCAGATGGATGCATCGTAAATACCCAGCAAGTACAGAAATCAAATGCCTGTAGTTCTCCTCTGTAATTTTAACCTACCAGCAGGAATCAAACGAAAACATAAACGAAAGCACAATATTTGAATTTAATACAACAAATTCATTAACTCAAAAACACATTATTATAATTACGTACACGAATTACAACCCATCGACAACTACGAACTGCGAGCATTAGTGGAGTTCCGAACAATACAATGTAGGTGAGGAGCGAATTTTACAGAATTCTCCTGCATTCTGAAGAACATGGAAAGTTACAGGGTTTGGGAAAAAATGTTTCCTGTGACCACAGTGAACAACAGGTTAAACGCCACATGGAACCGTGCTTACTTTCTGCAGTGTTTAATCAGAAACGTTCTACTTTATAAATCATTATAAAATATTCCAGTTTCAGTTAAACTACAATAATTGCTACTCTTCAGAGTGCCGATATAGTTGACACGAAAGAAAAAAGTGATGGTTACTCTTACTGTTAACTAAGTGCTGCTCGTTTTAATCGCTACCGGGTCTTTAATCCTAATGGAAATACAGATATTAATAAGTAGCGCAGCTTTTTGGGTTAAATACGTATAAAAATAAAGTTGGGCAACCTGCATTGTGCGTAAGAATCTCAAGGTAAATGAAATCCTCAAAATACTCTATACATGCGTCGCCAACGCACCACAAACCTGAACAACATTTTTGGCTGCAATATAATGTTCACCAATGACGAATCTGTGGAATTTAACTATGAGAAATTGGTAGACGTTTACATTCTCGACGAGAGGAAGTTTCAATAATGCCGTAGGACCTCCTCATTCTCTTATCGGGTAATACATTCATTAGCCGAAATTTCTCCTCGTGGAGTTATTGTTATCTTAAGGTTCAGTACAAAATCTGATATTTCCTTTCAAGTAACTTTGTATTATACAGCTCCGTCTTCAGGCCACGAGTGGCCTACCGGGACCATCCGACCGCCGTGTCATCCTCAGTGGAGGATGCGGATAGGAGGGGCGTGGGGTCGGCACACCGCTCTCCCGGTCGTTATGATGGTATTTGTGACCGAAGCCGCTACTATTCGGTCGAATAGCTCCTCAATTGGCATCACAAGGCTGAGTGCACCCCGAAAAAAATGGCAACAGCGCATGGCGGCCTGGATGGCCACCCATCCAAGTGCCGACCACGCCCGACAGCGCTTAACTTCGGTGATCTCACGGGAACCGGTGTATCTACTGCGGCAAGGCCGTTGCCTAACTTAGTATTACTGTTACCTTTTAAAAAGTCTGGAGACAGAGGGGTAAGAGCAACTATTAATTGCACTCTGATGCTTATTCTTGGGAGTATCTAGTCCCACACTTAAAAATATTAGGCCATGCTGTTTGCCAGAGGTAGGACATTTACGATTCTACAATATACTTAACATATAGTTTAATACTTGGTTTTAAAAGAAAACACGCTTGTACTTAAACTCTAGCCTTCGATCATTTGTTCTGAAACTGCCCACAAAGCTAATTCTAGAAGAGAAAAAGTTGCTACATTAAAGCAAGAGAGATGTAAAAAAAAAAAAAAATCTCGGCTTCAGTATATAAAGAGACCTGTTAATAGTTCTCAATAAAATTATTTTGAGTGCATCAATACATCTTTGTTACACACATTTATTTTCTTTCTCCAATGACTCAGTTTACCGTCAAACGTATGTTCCGTTCACTAAGAACCTGTATTACAGAAAATAAAAACATTCAGTACTGTGCTTAATTGCTGCGTATTGATTCAACAATGTTCTTCGTAAGAGCTCACTTGAGTTTTAGAGAAAGTACCCTTACCACCAACCACTCAGACAGCTCTTCCTGGAATTTAACACCAGCTACATACTAATTGTTTCACCTGTGTCTTATCTTCAAAATGACTAACTCATCCTGAACCGCGATATTCAGCTCAACCGCGAGTCTACAACTTTTTCTGTTTCAGGCAACAACACTGACGAGTCTGGAAACGCACATTAAAAACTCAATAGCTGACTCGCATGTGTGCATACCTGCAAGCAACGTTTATCACACATTCGAATTCATATTATCCAGAGAAAGTACACCACATTACGTCGACGGAAACCGTCTGTTCGTTTCTCGTTACGGTCAGTCATTTTTAAAGCGGAATTTTACGTGTCCATTCGATTGCGCTACCCAAATTAAACTAGTGCGACATTCGTTTTCTCGCTACGAAGTAACAGGGACAGTAACACCAAGCGCAACAATTACTATTACAAAGACGGTAATGTTGTTGCCCACTCTGACTGCTACCGCCATGAGGCAGCGCTACTAATTCGCTGCTGTAGTATGATTATTCGTAGGATTTCCCTGCTTCTGTTACACATACCGATAAAACGAATATCGCGCTAGACTAATTTGGAACCGCGCTTTCGAAAGGGCACGTAAAATTCCACTTTAAAAATGATTTTCTTTGTAATAAGAGAAAAAGAAACACCGTTTTCCATCTACGTTGGGCGTTACATAAAAGACGTGATGAGCAGTATTTGCTTGGGCTGACTCCAGTTACACACTGCAAACAGGTAAATTGGAAATATTTGCTGAAACACCAGAGAAAATGCGCCTGACAACTCTTACCAGGGACACTCCGTATGTACATATCCAATTTGGTAATGTTACGTGTATCAGTGTACGAGCAAGATATACAAAGAAATAATGATAGCTGACACTATGGTACTGGCATGATCGGTCTTCATTCACCACGCACCGTCCTGTTTTCTCCCCGAATATAATTTGGTTTCTAAATATAAGTCACGGAATATTTTATTTAATGATCGTACCACTGAAAAATAGCACAGAGAGGTTAAAATCAAGGCCCCAACATCCCTGGAGCTAAATTTATATTTGGTATTAACTCATCAAACTAGGTTCACCTAATTTTAAATGCAAGTGGAGCAAAAATGACTTTGTACCGTCTCAAAATGTCTATTCGTACATTCGTACCGTTTACGTTTATGATATTCCGGTACTGAATTCATCTCATGAGGGTTAGTTCGTGTCTCCTCTCGTGGGACTACACATCGTTTTAACATATACATACGAAATTCAGAATAATGTTGCATAGAATCAGACTGTTTAGTCTGTCTTATCTGCTGTGCTGAGTCACAAATACTCTTTGTGTACTATACAGGAGATATCTTATCCGTAGAGTCATCCTACACACATGTAACTAACAGGGCTACGTCATGCCACTGTACGTACACTTTATGTTGTGTTTAGAAGTCCGCGGGTGCGACAGTTGTATGAAATACGATTTTAAATTAAAGCTGCTATTACATTTCAGCACTGATAGAACACTGTCTTTGCCACAAGTAAACATATTCAAAGACAGAACAAACTAGAAAGAACTTGTGTGTTCATTTTGTGATGAATGAGGCAATTTTGGTATAAATTGTGATTTATTCAACGCAAACAGTACTTTTTTTAGATGAACCAGACTTACGTGAAAGAGAGTTGGAGGTATCCGTGAATAATTAAATGCTTTGCCAAACATTTTCCCCAAAGAAATATAAATGCATGGCGCAATACAGAAATTTTTACATTAGTAAGGGAACAATAAAATGTACCGGCCTAAGTAAAGGTTGTCTGGTTCGAATAATTATTTCCAAGCATATAAAAAAAATGGCTGTGTCTTAACAACCCTTTGAATTCTTCTCCAAGTGATGTGCACTAGTTATTTAAATTGCAAGTCGCCAGTCGTTAGCAGATACTAAGAGAATTTTTGTATGAAACGACTACCTAAGCGCGAGCCCTAAAAAAAGAGTTGCACAGATTTTCGAACATATTAATTATACAGCAAATCGGTTGCAAATAACTCTTTGGTACAGCTGAGCTAGGTTTCGTCACCAACTAAGGGTGTCTTCATAAGAACGAAATTTTGAGAAATAGTAAAATTACATGGCGAGGAAGCAATGGTCAGAATTTAGAGCAGCTATGAACAATTCAAATAAAATACGTTCCAGCCTTGATCCGTCAGTTGTTATTCCTAGCCAGGCATACGTGACAAGGCTGGAACGTATTTCATTTAAGACTTTGGCATAGCCGCTGTAAATTCTGACCACTGCTTTCTCGCAATGTAAGTTTACTATTTCTCAAAATTTCATTCTTATGAAGACACCCTTATTTGGTGTCAAAACCTAGGTTAGCTGTACCAGACAGTTATTTGCAACTGATTGGCTGTATAATTCCTATGTTCGAAAATTGTATATGGTTGCTGCGAAAAAGCCATGTTTAAAACTGTTAAATTTATAAGAAAAACTACTTGTCACTTAACAAACATGACGAACTTCATCCTGTGCAAGAAGATTGTTCATCTTTATCACGGAAACAACCTGGAAGCGTTATTCGAGTCGCCAAGAATCGGTACCTACCATAGCCGTGTTGCGAAATGGATGAACAGCATCAGATTTCAAGTGTGACAACAACGCAATGTTAAAACAATATTCTCTCCTATTTAGTACATGTAGGAAATGACAGGACTTCCTTAACCTGAGTAACAGTTTTTTCCTCATTATCATAGTACTGTCTGCTACTAAACACAGTTATTTCCTGTTATTTAAAAGTTTAATATGACTTTACCAAACTAACGAACAGCTCGGCGCAGTGATTAGCACACTGGACTATCACTCTAAATAATGGCGGTTCAAATGCTATTGCGCCATCCAGATTTAGGTTTTCCGCAGTTTTCCAAATTTGATGACGGCGAATGCCGGGTTGGTTCCTTTGGAAAGGACCTCTAAGGTTTTTGCTGCATCCTTGTCCTATTTAAGTTTTTCGTGCAGCGCGAATGACATCATCAACGAGACGTTATACCCTTCTCTTCCGAACTTTCTCCATCGAGCAATCAGACACATTTTATCGACTTCGAAATTCAAGCGTCAGAAATGCTGCGGAATTTCGGAAGTCCATGTATCCTAAAAGAAAGGATACCGGACAACAGTGAAGATCTGTACCATTTCAGTAAAGTACGAGATTTCTGCAGTACGAAAGAGACTGAAGTTGGCACATGCGAACGGTTTAAGCCGAGTTTACACTGGACGAGTGAATCGCCGTCCGCTCGAGCAAAGTCAAGCATACAAACTACCGATCGCTGTTCGGAAATATTCGGGAGATCATGTTCGCTCGCCATGTCGATAAGCGTAATCAGTACCTTACAACTTTCTATACTCTCTTAAAATGAGATAAGAAGCGAAATGTTCCATGGTTAAGTAGATGTTCATTTCTTTTAAACGAAATGTCTCAGCAACATTTTTCCTATATACATTAATTAGCTCAGAAAATTCCATAGCGGGAAATAATTTCTGAAAAATAATACCAGAACAAAATAGAGCTTATTCCTCCAATACGCAACAGTGAAGCGTTGGGAAAAATTAGAATGATACAATTTCCTAAATACAACGATTTCACTTGTTATCACGTAATACTTCCTATTTTTGAAGTGGTCTTTGGTATTCAGCTAAATTATGCAACTCAACGACGCCACATGGCTGACTATCCGAGAACATACAACGGGAAAGCCTAAAACCATATTTCATTCTTTATGACTGGAGACTGAAGTGAAGGCCAGCGAGAATTCCATCGATTCTCTTGGGGTAGCAGAACAACACTTTTTTTCGGGACGTGTGACTTAGAAGACTCTAGACATTGTAAGGCAACAGAAGCAAACAACTAAATTGAAAACTGAACTACGAAAAATATCTATTTTTGTCATCTTAACTAGGGATTTTCTCTGCCTCGTGATAACTGGGTATTGTGTGATGTCCTTAGGTTAGTTAGGTTTAAGTAGTTCTAAGTTCTAGGGGACTGATGACCACAGATGTTAAGTCCCATAGTACTCAGAGCCGTTTGAACCATTTTTTGCCATCTTAACTCACCCGGAATAGCAACTGTTAATAGATTATGCTATTCCCCTCCACTACACAAGGGGCATGTCGCGAGAGCTAATAAAGGTAACACAGAGGTTTTACGTTACAAGGTGATGGTGCACCAAACACGTAAAGAAGTTTCTTGATTACAGTCACAGCAGAATGGCGTCCATGATAATTCATTTTTAGCTGGAGAACAAACCAAGTCAATAAGGTTCTACGTGCACCCTCAAACAAATCTGTTACTTAGTTTCATATTAAGATTCTTATCCACACAGTAGGGGGCAGATAAATTCGAGAACGAACCTACTATCAGCTTGACAGCTCGAGCATCCAAGTTTTCGACCAGAATGACGTATGAAGGAATGAAAAATAAAACTGATATGTCAAATGACTATCAGTTTGAGTTCAGGAAAGGTAAAGGCACAAAGCGGCTGTTCTGAAGTTATGCTTGATAACTGAAGCAAGACTTAAGAACAATCAGGAAACTTCAATGGGATTTTCCAGTCTAAAGAAAAACCGTTCGACAATGTAAAGTGGTGCAAGATGTTTGATAATTTCATAAAAATGGGTTTACGCCGTAGGCAAAGATGGATAATGGATACCGTTTAAAGTTGTACATCGAGAAAGAAGTGAATGAAATAAATAAAAAAAAAGTGTCAAACCTTGAATTACAATTCAGTGTGAAAGGATAACTGATGAATGATAGGGCCTGTTGAATGGAATGAAGAGTCTACAGAATGCCGACTGAGGATAAAGCAACTTAAGACGATGGTTCAAAAATGGTTCAAATGGCTCTGAGCACTATGGGACTTAACTTCTGAGGCCATCAGTACCCTAGAACTTAGAACTACTTAAACCTAACTAACCAAAGGACATCACACACATCCATGCCTAGGCAGGATTCGAACCTGCGACCGTAGCGGTCGCGCGGTTCCAGATTGTAGCGCCTAGAACCGCTCGGCCACTCCGGCCGGCTAAGACGATGGTATTGAGGAGCGGAGAAAAAAAAAAGTAGATACCAAGTACACAAAATGGAGGAATTCTGCCGTCTTGAAAGTAGAATACCGTCGATGATCGAAGCAAAGAGGACAATAGAAGTTGATTCGTGCAGACAAAGAGAGCATTCCTCACCAAAATAAGTGTACTTGTATCAAACACAAGCTTTAATTTGAGAAGAAACTTCTTAGTGTGTACGACTGAAGCATAGCAGTGGATAAATGTGAATCCTGGGCTGTAGAAAAAACGAAAAAGAAGGAGAGCCAAGCATTTGAGATTTGGTGTCACAGACTGAAGCTAAAAATTAATATAATAAGGCGAAGGGGGAAGTCGTCGTAAGAAAGGCGTGCGCAACGACTTGTAATGCAGATCTGTTCGATAAATCAGTGCATGACATTTAAACAACACAGAAAAGTCGCAGAAAAAACTGATAAATTAACGAAGAAATAAACGCTCAAAATATAATTCAGGTAAACTAACTCAAAGCAGCTAGCACGTAATACGCGCGGTAGTTAAATAATGTACGTATCTCACATAGCTAAGTACAAAATTCTATAAGCAAATACTTTCTACACATAGTATTATTTACAATATTTAATTCAACCGAAGTTGTTTTGTGAATGAAACGTATTGCTTTAGGTATACTGCCTCCAGCACTTCAATTTCCAGGAAATCGCGCACACTCGAACGGAGTTGTTTTCTCACTGGTTTATGCTTGACTTGAGTGACTGAACATTTAGAAACCTGTACATCGTAGCATGTGTGCAAGCCGTGCATCCCTACGGATTAAGAGCTGATACCACAAATGACAGTTACATTCCACTGTCGACAGCTATTTTAAAAACCGAATCAATGTAAAACACTTGTTGAACAGTGCTGCAGATTTCGTTTTTGGCAAGGAAGTGTCAGAATGAGATCTTCAGGACTAGGAGCTATAGTTTCACACCCATACGACTAACTAAGTTTATCCACATTCACAACTGTATTAATTTATCCAGCTGACACTCATCTCTAAGATGATTTTTTTCTCTTATCCGTCCGATTGCTGTGAAGAGCTCTCTCTCCCGATGGAGTCCTCCACACACTACCGACTTACCGCGACAGACTAACTTCACACGTCGTAACATTAGAGTGTATAATTTTTAGTTAACTAATTAGTTCTGACACTGACTGTGCGTGCAGCAACTGCACCTTACGACATAGAGGAAGAAAGCTGTCTTGCTTAGATCGGCGATATTCAGCTTTTGCTCTATCAGTTCTAAGACACACAAACTGACTGAACTTTCACTGTTCTGCATACACAACTAAAATCATATACTGTACTAAATGCTGTCAGCTATTCTTATGTTCTGTTGCTAACAAACCGAAAGGACTAACTCAGCAAATACATTCTGTATTTATGAGTCGTATATTCACTCTCTTTCTGATGGAAAGGTTAATGCTATTAGCCTGATACCATTGATGGCGATGAGAATATTGTATATTGTATTTTGAAAATGAGTTTACCGAGGCTTTACAATTTTATTCTTTAATAGAGGCTCTCATTAAACAATACATAGGCCTCGTGCTACTATCTCATCACCTGGTTAATGCTTAGTGAAACGCTTAGACACACTGTTCTGTTTTCGATGAAACCAGTTTTCAGACCTTTCATTTGAATATACTTAAGATCCAAGTAAGAGGAAACAAATGGAAACCACTTTACCACTTACGCAAGTACAAGCGGAAAAAAATGTTAGGAACTATATTGGGTGGCACATTCCTTTGAGCTGATGTTTCTTCTTTCTTTTCCTCCTTAAGATATTGCCAAAAATTTCGAGCACCGCTTCGTTACTTTGTGAAAGCTGCAAAGTGTCCAAACATTTTTTAAGAAAATAAAATTACCATCAGTTATGCTAGACTATGGTATTTACCCCACATTTTGTATTCACAGCTTTACCCAATTGGACATTATACAAGCCCAGAATAAAATCTGATTCTTTCATAACTGAATAGGCCTGAAACTGAAACCTAGATAGAGAAATATCACATGAAAATATATTCGTTGAAATATAAAACAATCTTTCCATCATTATCATTCTTGGGCACGGGCGTATACAGCGTCACGAAAGCGAACAAGGAAAGCAAATATCGCAACTTCTACGGAAACGAGCTCGATTAGATTTTCTTAAAAAAGCCACGATTAAAATTGGGAGAATAAATTCAAAGTCTGTGAAGAATTGTTAAGGAAACAAAGACTTGTGTATGGATCCAACAATCAATGAAGTGGCTATCCGCTGAATGCACATGGTACGCAAACGTGAATTGACATTTAAGACAAGAGCTTTTGTACGGTAAAACGTTTCTGCTTTAACGAAACATTGATTTTAGAAGAGACGTTCATTTATTTCTAAACTTTGTAATGCAACTAAAGATATCGGAGAAGATTCTACTCTAACACTTGGTAGAAAACTACAGTTGAACATACACTAACAACTTTAAACCCATATTCACACAAGCAAGTTACAGCAACAAATTTTAAATGAATAAATTATTACCTCGGGCATTATTCTTAACAAAACTTGCAGATGCTTTCTATAAAAAGTCCAAATAACTAATGCACCACAAGAAACTAGTCTTATCGTAGCAAGTCGTCTAGAAACCAAATCTATAGTGTTTAATAAGATGGAAACCACCATACTATTGAAATCTTTCCCGTAAGGAAAGTATCTTTTTACTTTACAACAATTCATCAGATTTTTTACATTAAAATTTGTGTACAATATCAGTACTCACAAATATTGCTGCTACAGACACTTTAAACCATATTAACGCCGAAGACTTTTTCTGGTTGCATCATTATTACTCAATACTATTTGAAAGAAAATATTGTTAAACCACGATTGTAGTACGATTATATGATGATGTGCGCGCGCCTTCTAAACATCGTCCGAAAAATAAACTGAACATTCATCCTAACACAGAATTTTACGGATTACACACAGTTCGACAACGTATTTCTCTTCCGTAACAGAACATAGTCCCGTAACCCCACATTAGTATTACATTCTGCGAGGCAAGTTATGGCGGTAACAAATCAGTAGAAATCACTGAAAATAGGAAAAAATGAAGATTATAGTCTGAAGTCTCGTCCACGACGAAGTTCTTAGAAATGGAGCACAAACTTTAAATGGACTGGGATAGGGATGGAAATTAGCCATCTTTTTTCTTGAAGGAACCCCCCCCCCCCCCACACACACACACACACACACACACACACACACACACACACACACACTCTCTCTCTCTCTCTCTCTCTCTCTCTCTCTGTGTGTGTGTGTGTGTGTGTGTGTGTGTGTGTGTGCGTGTACGTGTGCGTGTGCGTGTGTGTGTGTGTGTGTTGTATAATAACAGTAAGTTGGGAGGACAAGGTTAACTGCCTACTTGGATAAGCTTTATTCAAGTACCGTTGAACAATTATTCACGAAGCCATGTTAGCTATTCAGCACTGGCATAGGTACATTTATCAATGTCTTCCAGGAAGACAATCTTATAATACGAGCAAGTAGCTTCTACAAGCGCTTGGCATGTTGGGACGCGATATACGACGCCATCGATGGTTGCGCCCTTGATAACTTTACGCAACTGCACTTCTTAGAAATCTACTACTTAAAGCTTTATTTCTCATGCCAAGAAAGACAAAAGGTGAAAGAAGAAACAACTGCTCAAACGTACACAATTTTCTAGCAACTATGACGACATAGAATCTGCAAACGCGCCGTTGACCTTTTTTTCTTTTTATAAAAAATGGTTCAAATGGCTCTGAGCACTATGTGACTTAACATCTGAGGTCATCAGTCGCCTAGAACTTAGAACTAATTAAACCTAACTAACCTAAGGACATCACACACATCCATGCCCGAGGCAGGATTCGAACCTGCGACTGTAGCGGTCGCTCGGCTCCAGACTGTAGCGCCTAGAACCGCACGGCCACTCCGGCCGTGCTTTCTTTTTATTTTTATATAAATTGAATTAAATGTATAGTTCTGTCACAATGAAATTTCCGTAGACAGTTTTCTCTCACAATGCAGTGCGTGGCCCTTACGGAGTTTCAATAGTAGTAGTAGTAGTAGTAGTAGTAAATACAACACTAAATTCGTATTAAATTCCTGTAATTAAAATCACAATTCATACTCTGTTTATAGACAAAGAAAACTTCTGATTGAGACTGCGTCTTGTCCACGAAGACAAGATAACACGGATTACAAGGCAATTTCATACATAGAGAAAAACCAAGTTGCACTTTTCGACTTGCGCTCATAGCCAATGCAGCATACTGACTCATTAAATAGACGCTCTACCAAACATCTCGCACGTTCACAATGTGATAAGCTACAATGATAACTATTCAAACACGCTAAAAAGAGGAGTGACGATTTTTTTTTATTCTAAGAAATGCAAACTAACTTTCGAGTATATAAAAAAAGGTGCCTGCTAATGATACATACTTGCAGTAACGTTATTGACTTTATGGAAAATCAGTTTTCAGGACTATTTTAATTTTCACTGAGTGAAGCTCCACCAACACGTTGCAACGATCGCTCTTATTTAAGTGTCTTTGACAGAAAACAGACTCAGAAATACACAACGGCACGTACGAAATATATCGCCATCTGAAACAGAGCCTCAACACGTGTTCCACGGGTAAAACAAAGATAAGAATATTGATTAGTTATGAGGACTTCAAACGTTATCTCCTTTCCATAGCAGCAGCTGCTCGTTTCAACCCACCAGCAGTAAACCAAATTCTTTCACCAGTAAATCATTTTCACGGTTTTTGACGAATTGGTTGTATAGCTCTTATTAAGAAGCCATGGTTGATCATGAGAAGCACATGTTATGATGAAACACGGTTGCTCCATAAAATACTACACAAGATATTCTCCTACGAAAAGTGAAAACTGTGACAATAAGATGACGTTCATCCTTGTAAGAGCCAATTTGTGGCTTTTAGACAGTTTCTTGCGATTTCTTGAGCTAACGATGAGCAATTTGTCGCCGACGGAAAATGCAGCACTTCCAGCTGAAGGCAAATTTAATTTCAAAAATGACAGAACATCTTGCAAACAGATTAAGTCAACTACTTTCTATACTTCACCGCAAGGTAGAAGAATTTTGCTAGGTCTATCTCTTCCATCTTAGTTGTAGACGAAGTCATAAATCCTGGGAATTATGCTATGTAAGGCAATATAGTACAGTCCGGAAGTTCAAGACCGCTATAGCAGATCTGCAGTTAAAATGCACAAAACGAAGGAGAAAATTTTTCCTTTCATGTCTTCATGATGGTGCGAGTAATGAAAAGAACTTCTCCCGTAATTCCTTCATCAGCAATACCCAGTGCCTAAAAGAATAAAAAATCAGATAACCTTTCTAGAAAATCTCTCACCTTTACTACGTAATTCTTCGTTTTCAACCTCAGTACACACGTAGTCTTTCTCCAGTGAACTTATTAACGAGGTCAGATCAAATGCAAACGACAAGACCTTCTACGTAGTTATGATTACCCGTGTCGTTTCTCTGATCTTTTAAGATCAGAGAATACCTTCACTTGATTCATACAAAACATATTCACGTCAAAATGAATTGTCAGTCAGCGACAACTGCAAATGCTTGTAACATTTGTGTAACCTCACAGAATACTCTGCTTATTTTTATCAGTTGTATCTCTGACTCAGACTGCAGTGTTGTGAGTATCTTTCTGAATGCAGCGAAGACACTTCTTCATTGTAATTCCTTCACTGCATTGTATGCCCAGAAATATGCCAGTGTCAAGCAACGAGTTTCGACAGCACAAGTAACCACTATGACTTGTAATCTCATAACTATTAGCAGTTCATTATCTGTGCAATAAATCAGTATTTCAATAGAGAAAGTATGGCCTTTATGGCGAAGATTCAGGCTAAACCACTTCATCCCCGACATTTCAACCACGTTAAAACAAGTTACCAGAAGAATTCAAAACTACGATCCCTAACAATACAACGGGTAGCTCACAAATAGTTTCTGGCATCATCATCCTTCAACTACAATGCCAACGTCCGCCGTACTTCCAATGATAATCTATTGGAAGCCAAGCAAGTACAGTGTGGCAACAATTTTCCCAGTTCAAAAATGTGAACATCGCATTAAATCAGCCAAGCAAACAAATTAATTATGTATAGCATTAACAACAGAAGCCGAGATTCTCAACCTTTACAGCGTAAGGCTACTTTGTCAACAGAATATGAAACTACTGAACAACATTAACATCATGCGTATCTGAGAAATGTGGGAAAACGAGGGTGTTCGGCAAGTTTGCCACTCCAGTGTTTGGAAATCGACAGACTTCTCCTTTCTAGAAAAAACTAAGCTGCACACGGGTTTCTCCAATCGGCAGTCTTTGACTGGAATTCTGGAGGCTACTGCTATGTGTTGAAGATGGGATACAGCAACAAACAAAATTTCATTCTAGGGAAGAGGTAAATACAGAAAAAGATGACAGGAACGGCAGCCTCGACACGCGGAAGTACCTGGCGCCAGCCTTCGCAATCTCGTAGTGAACTGACAAGAACTCTGAAACCTTCTTCAGGCATGTGAATGACATAGTGCAAATTGTCTGACATCGATATGGACAACACACGGGCACAAAGTCAAGGAACGAAGGCTATGGTTTAGTGGTTGAACGTCATTAGAGACGAAGTGCAAGATCGAAATCGACAGTGACAGGAAAAAAGGCCATGGCCTTTTTAAAAGTACCATCGACATTTGCCTTACACAACAGGAGAATCCGCGGGGAACGTGAATCTGTATAGCAAGACGGATATCCCCCCCTCCCCCCTCTCACTCTCACTCTAACTCTCTCTTTTCCCGTGAAAAGCGTACAAAAACTTATTTTATCCCTGGCGTACAAGCGACGTCAACGTCGTAACTATGGTGGCTGCTTGAACTAAGGATTGTAAACAACATATGTACATTCGATCTGTCAGTTCGGAATGGGTAGTGTTATGTACAGCTGTTCATATAATATCGATATGTCAATATATTTTAGAAAATGTATCGATTTACGTACGTCGATTATATATTTCCCCGGTTAATCGACATCGAAATGGCATATCTTTGACTCTAAAATAAGGATAGATGGCCCAAGGAAATATATTTTAATGCGAAAAAGTGATTAAAGATAACATGATTTTTTAAAATTTTAAAATGAAGATGAAATGCAAGAATTTAATTTTGAAACAAGTAATTAATTTGCATTAAGAAACCAAATTTAGATGATTATTATCAAAAATCAATGCATAAACTATTAACTAAAATTGAAGAAATGTGAATGAAAAAAATCTGGTTGTCTATTTTACACAAAAAGATTAGAATTAATTGTTAATAGAGATAAGAACAATAACAAATTAGTTTGTGTCTATTTACCAAAAGAAACTGAAGACAAAAAGCTGCAGTTAATGTTAAGAATGAAGATCAAAAATGTTTTCTTTATTAACACAACGTAAAAAATGTATCCTTCTGAAAAATGTTTAAGATATTCTCATTCACACAAAAAATTAGAAATTCATGAAAATGATTGTAAGGAACATACAGAAGTAAAAATAAATTTGCACATAAAAGCTGGAAAAAAAAAGAATTTGAAAACTATAATAATTCATTATGAGTATCTTTCGCAATTTATTCAGATTTAGAATCTCTTTTGAAAGGTGTCAGTACTTGTTAACCAAATCATGAAAAATCTTACAATAATAAATATCAACATTTGCCAGATTCTTTCAGTTATATAAAATATTCTAATGATGATAATAAACAACCTTTGAAGTATACTGGTAATGATTGTGAACAACAATATGTAGAAATGTTAAACAAGAATATAGAAAAACTAAAAACATATAAACGAATATACCAATTATAATTACGAAAGAAGATAAAAATAAATTTTACAAATTTCGAAGTTTGTTTTATGTGTGAAGGAATGTCATGAGGGAGGAAAAAAAAGAGGTGATAGTCATTGAACTGGAATATATTGAGGAGCTGTGCACGATGGTTTTAATTTTAATTATCAGAATCTTAATTTTATTCCACTTTATATTCATAATTTACATAAATTACAATGTTCATTGAAGAAATGGCAATAGATAATCAGAATATTGACACTATTCGAAATAACGAACAAATATGTATTTCTAATCGTAAAAAGGTTGAAGATGGATTAACGTTAAGATTTTCGGGTATATTTAAATTTCTGGTATCAAGTATTGATAAACTGTCTTCTGATCTTACAAAATAACAATTTACAGAAACAGCAAAATACTTTAAAAAGGAAACAATTAGATTCAGTAATTAAAAAAGTATTTATCCTTAAAGTATAGGGATTCTCAAGAAAAATTAAAAGAAACAGAATTACCTAAAACAATATTTTTATTCGAGACTTAATAACGCTAATATTTTTGAAAAAGATTATAACTGTGCAAAACTAGTTTAAGAGAAATTCAGTATTAACAATTTAGAAGCATTTACAACATACAGTAATAAAATTGACATTTTAATCCCAGCAGGTACGTTTGAAAATATTAGAGATACTTCTATTAAATATTACATACTCAATCCAGCTTTGTATTTAACTGCACCAGGATTAGCTTGGGATTTTATATTAAAAATGACCAATATTGAATTAGATTTGACAGACGATTATTATCACAAGATATCACAACAAACGTTAATCAAATAATAAATACATGCAAAATTTTGAACCCGGGAAAATAATTATATTGCACATTTAGACACAAATAATTTATACAGTTATGAATTGTCTCACTTTTTACTATTTAAAAATTTCTCATGGTTACATGCAAAATATTTTAATACTGAAAAAATACGTAAAATACCAAATTATAATAAATATGGTTATATTTTAAAAGTTGATATAGATTTACATACAGATATATTATTAGCTCCAGAAAGAGGTAATATACTAACAACACTAAATAATAAAGAAAAATACGTTTTGTATTACAGAAATCTTAAACAATGTTTAAATTATGGCCTGAAATTAACGAAAGAATCTTGTCATATGAACAATCGGACTGGTTGAAAAAGCACATTGCTTTTACTAGAGAAAATAGACAACTAATGAATTTTAAAAAGGTCTTTATAAACAAATGAGTAACTCCATTACAAAAATATCAGAAAAAACCCATGTTGGAAATAGGCATAATATTAAGATAGTAATGAATCCAGAACAATACACATATTTCAAAAGCAATTTATGAACATATTACTGTATTTTCAGAAAATCTAGAAGTAGTTCATATGAAAAAAAGCAATAGCAGAATTCAATAAACCAAATTACATTAGAATGAGTATTCTACATATTTCGAAAAGAAAATGTACGATTTTCATTATAATGTAATGAAATGAAAACATTGTAAAAATATTGCTTTATGTTATATGGATACAGAGTCTTTTATTTATGATATAAGAACTGAAGATTTTTATGGAGATATGAAATCTGTAATAAACGAAATTGCCAAGTGTCTATTCAAAATACAATATTTATAAAATTCCACAAATTAACAAGAAAGTTGTAGGAAAAGTGAAATATGGAAATTGTGTGAAAATTATGTTACAACACATTAGTTTGCTATCTAAAATCCACGCGTATAAAGTTGAAAATCAAGAATATAGAAGATCTAAAGGAGTTTAAATTAGATTTGAAATTTAAAAATACTGTTTAGACAACAAAATAAAAGAATATAGGAAAATGAATTTAATTAGATCATTTAAACACGAATTATATACAGTAGAATGTAATAAAATTGTTTTAAGTTCTGATAATGATAAACATATTATATTAGAAGATGGAATAAACAACTTTAGCATATGGTCAATATAATACAATTATGAATGTTAATAAAATAAATTAAAGAAGATTGACCAAAAAAATTATAAAATAAAGAATTTATTAATTGGTTTTTAATATTGTTTCATGATAGGGTAATTTTTGGTTTTTTCATACATATCATGCCAACAAATTTTCTAGGAAAACTTTTTTCTTTTCTTGGTTGATCACATCAATATACTTAGAAGCCTTTAACTTCTTTTTTACAATTTTCAGAAGTAAATGTTTTTCATTCCAGTTGTTAACAAGTTCCTTTATATATATACTGATTTATTTTCTCGATCTTCTTTTTGTTTGTTTTTTATGCAATTAATACAACCCATTTTTGCAGGCATATTGTCTATTGCAATTTTTATTTCTTTATGAATTTCTTTTTCTTGATTACATAAGGACAAATAACTATTTTCATTTTCAATTTATAAAGAAAAATTTATTAGAATTTTGAAAATAAAAATTAACAAACTGTAAAAGACGAACAAACAGCAAATAAAGAGTGAGGAAGAGTTAAAATGGAGGGTGGCCTGGAGAGAACGCCAGATGCCCAACCTTAGATCGTGTGATGAAAGCCCCCCTTACGAGTAAAATGTTAACTCGCAACACAGTTGGCAGTGTAGTGTGAAAGTTAGAAGTCTGCTGTAGAGCGCCTAAAATTGGGTAGTCTATCAGTCATGTGAGAACCACAGCAACACTAGGAGGGTCCTGACGACAGAGGTGGTAACCATGATTCAGCCAAGTATGGCTGATGTGGAGCCAGCAAAGGACAATGGAGACCCTGCGAGTGGTTCGCATGGATAATTGACACACATTCGTTGTCTCCTTGATAACACATAGTTTATTTGGTGTACTGAGGGTGCACCATTCAGTATCCTAGATTCCAAAAACTTTACAGAGCAAGACTTATCGGAGATCAATCTCCAGTGGGGAGATTTCCAGAGTTGGTTTACTGGCAGCCTGTCATCAAGTTGATTGCCGAGGACCCTGTCATGTCCTGAGGTCTAAATGAAGGACACCGAACGTCCACTGGTTCTCAGGGCATAAAGAGATTCCTGGATAGTCATTACAAAGGATGGCAAAGGAAGCACTGGTCGAGAGCTTGTAGGCTGCTGAAGGAGTCAATACAGGTGCCTGAGTCACCTGCACAGGAGTGGATATAAAGAAAAACTGCCAGCAGAGGGCATCAGGTGGAACTGAGCATTTGGGCCTCGCAATAGGTTCAGATGAAAGTGTGGACCATGGAGGCGTACATGAGTGTACCTGCAGGAAATGTGGTGTACAGGTGAAGTGTCAAGTGCAATAAGAAGTGACCGGACACAGACTCCAATTGGAAACCCCAATCTGGGCCACCTTTGTGGGAGATGGATTGCCATGTTAGAGAAAAGGAGACGGTAACTGGGATAGTGAGTAACTATGAATGTGGGCAGTATAATTCACAAGCAGTTGTTGCCTGATCCACAATGGAGGAACGCCAGCTTCCATAAGGAGACTGTTCACTGGGCTTGTTTGGAAAGCTCCCGTCGCAAGCTGAACTCGACAGTGATTTATAGAGTGGTGTATATGGCCCTGCAGCTGCAATGCTGAAGACTATGTTGAACCATGCACCAGGTTCCCATAGCCAAGACGGGACTGAAAAAGGGCTCTGTACAGCTATAGCATTGTAGGGCGATCAACACCTGAGTCGTGGCTCAGGCATTGAATAATATTAAGATGCCACCAGCACATTTCCCTGAGATGACGAAGATGGGAATCCAAGTTAAGTGGGCGTCGAGGACCAGTCCCAGAAATCTCAAGTATCTAATACATTAAGTAGGTGGCCATCGAGGTAAAGTTCTGGATGTGGGTAGACAGCACAATGACGACAGAAACGATGACGTTTGGTTTGTGGGGCGCTCAACTGTGCGGTTGTCAATGCTCATAAAAATTCCCAATCTTTACAACAGTCCAATATCCCCACTTTCACGAATGATGATAAAATGATGAGGACAACACAGACACCCAGTCCCTTGGCAGAGAAACGCGACAGAAGTGCATGACGAAAGTCTTTGCAGCTGAAAATTGAAAGCCATAATTGATGGCCCATGACTGCACCTTTCATATGGCTCCCTCCAGTCGACATTCAGCCACACCAATAGAAGACATACAGAAAGAAATATAAAAATCGTCAGCATATAAGAGTGGGAATACTGAGCACCACACTGCTGCTGCGAGACCAATAAAGGCAATTAAAAGGAGTGGGACGCTTAGTACAGAGCCCTGCAAGACCTCATTCTCTTGAATGTGGGGCGAACTGTGTGAAGCACGGGCTAACTCTGAGTGACAAAAACTTTCATATAAAAATTGGCATCAGGCCCCTGAAACCCCACTCGTGCAGAGTAGCGAGGATGCACTGTTGCCATGTTGTATCGCAGGTTTTCGTCAGGTCAAGAAAGATGTCAATAAGGCATTGACACTGGAAAAAGGCTGTTCAGACGGCAGGCTCCAGGTAGACCAAGTTGTTGGGTGGCGGGGGCGGGGGGGGGGGGGGGGGTAAGGAGCGACCTTGGCGACAAAACTCTCCCTGCGACAGAGCCAGAAGGACCCCTGAGACTCAAGAAGGAGCCAACACAGTTGCCAGCTCACCATGAGGTCGAGTAGCTTGCACAGAATGTTAGTGAGGCTAATAGGACAAAAGCTACCCACATCTAGTGGGTTCTTACCAAGCTTTAGCACTGTAATGATGATACTTTCCCACAATTGCGACAGTAATTTTCCATCATTCCAGATGCAGTCGAAGATGGCAAGAAGGTGGCGCTGTTAAGCCGCTAATAGATGCTTAAGCATTTGGGAATGGATGCGGTCTGGTCCAGATGATGCATCAGGACATTCGGCAAGGGCACTGAGAAATTCCCGACTCACTGAAGGGAGCATTATATGGCTCAGAGTGGCGTGGAGCAAAAGATAGGTGTTGTCGTTCCACCCACTGTTTGAGGAGATGAAAGTTGGGGCAGTGATTCTCAGATACAGAGGTGCGAGCATAATGCTTGACAAGACATTCAACGACTTCTGGTTGGGCACATACAGTTCCATGTGTGGAAATTCCAGGTAGACCCGCAAGACGTCTTAGCTTGGTTCAAATCTGGGAAGGAGAGGTTTGTGTTCCAATGGTGGAGATGTATCGTTCCCAACTCTCCTGCATCTGTCGTTTGATGAGCTGACAGACACAGGCACAGAATCGTTTGAAGGCAATGAGGCGTTCCAGGGATGGGTGGCGCTTATGAGTCTGGCGACCACCAAGGCACTGTCTTCTGCTGGGGGCAACCTAAGGAACAAGGGACTGCCGAATCAGCTGTAGCAACAATGGCGGTAGTGATGGTCTGGATCACCTCATTGATGATGCCACGCAATGGAGACTCAATGGTGGTAGCGGAGATGAAAGCTTCTCAGTCAGCCTCAGTAAGAGTCCATCCAGGTAAGCATCTAGATGAGTGACGCTGGCAGAGGGACAGGAAGAGTGCAAAGTGGTCACTTCCACAGAATTCGTCTTGAGTTCTCCAGTGGATACATGGGAGAAGGCCAGGATCGAATACTGAGAGATCAATGGCCGAGTATGTGCCATGTGTCACATGGAATTGTGTGGAAGCACCTGTGTTTAGGAGGCCAAGGTTGAGTTGAGTTAGAAGATCCTTGACATCTTTCACATGGACAGCAATCTTTGCTCCGCCCCACAAACGGTTATTGGCGTTAAAATCATCCAGAAATAGAAAAGGTGGGGGAAGTTGGGAAATTAGTGCAGCCAATACCGGTTGTGGTACCTCACCATCTGGACAAAAGTAGATGTTCCAGATGGTAATGTCTTGTGTTGTCCTCACCCTGACAGCCATAGCTTCTAAAGGTGTTTGAAGGGGCACATGTGCTGTATACAGAGGTATGGACACACAGTCTGTGTCACCTGGCCACCAAGAGCTGTTTCATAGTGATTTGATTCATGGATCCAGTTATATGGCTCCTTATGTGTATAGCAATTTTACGACTATGACATGGGGGACCTGAAGATGGCATCAATGTAATGCCGGAACTGGTAGCATATAAGAAGTTTATAAAATAAATTTCTACAATACATATGGCTGTTGGTAAATTATTGCATCAAGATATACATGCCAGGCGTTGTCCCACGGTCCATAATGGATCAACAAAGATTGATATTTTGGTTTAGCCTCTTGGTAAGTCACCAGTCCAGGGTCTTGTACTCCCTAATTTTCAGCTCTTTTTGGATTACTGTGCGATCTGGCGAGTATGGGGTGTGGTGCTCTCCGCAGTTGACACAGGTGGGAGGAGGTGCACATGAAGTACTCGAATGCAGTGGACGTCTGCAGTCTCGACATGTGGCTCTGGAACTGCAGCAGGGAGACATGTGCCCGACTTTCCAGCACTTAAAGCTCCACATAGGGGTAGGGACATACGGTTTTATGTCACATTGGTATACCATCACTTTCACCTTTTCAGGCAATGCATCACCCTCAAACTCCAAGACGAAGTCACTGGTAGGAACCCTATTGTCTTTTGGTCCCTTACAGATGCTCCGGGTGAAGTGAACACCACATCTTTCTAAATTGGCGCGGAGCTCGTCGTCAGACTGCAAGAGAAAGTTGCGATGGAAAATAATCTCCTGCACCATGTTGAGGCTTTTATGAGATGGGGGAGGGGTGGGGGGAGGGGTGGGGGGAGGGGGCGACAGAAACTGGACTATCACCCAGCTGCCCACAGGCTAGCAACGCCCAGGACTGGGCGGGGGATGCTGTCTGAATGAGGACTGTCGCATTTCTCATTTTCGACAGTGCACCCACTTCCCTAAACTTGTCCTTCAGGTTTTCGACAAAAAAAATAGAACCTTTGTAGCTACAAAAGTGTCTCCATCTGTTCTGCTACATACATACATAGGCGAACAAGGCTCTCTCTTTTCCATAGACCTACGTTCCTCCCTTGGTTTAGCTAGGGAGGGGAACGATTCAAAGTCATACTTGCCAGCATTGTAGTCTACCTTGCCCTTCTTAGAGATCGCTGGCGCCATTTGGTCACCGGCAAGAGATGACCTGATCCGTTTCATTGCAGGTCATCTGTCCTGATGCCACCTACTCTGATCAGGGGTTCTCCCCATGGGCGCCACCCAGAAACAGCGAAGCCACCTGGCGCGATGGCCATTGCCGGGAGTCCTAATGACCCAAGAAGACAGGCATGTATTCCTTGGCATATGTAGCGTGTCTGCAATTCATGAATCAGCAGTGCGATCCCTGTGTTGTCAGGGTGCTACTTGACAGCCCTACCATGATGGACTGGTTACTGTGTTGGATAGTGGGTGCAGAGAAATCCAACACTGTCGTGGGGGCAAAAGAGGACAGTGGAGAATGGAAGAAGATGACTTACCGTCGAAGGTATCCTCGCCCAAATAGCTGAATTGCGGGTAGAATCACAGAGCCATGACAATAAGAGGCACCGACGATCTAACCGCACTATGGATATCTGGTGCACCACGTACAGTGTCCTTCCCCGGATGGCCTGCACTTCTGTAGACTTTTGGAAGTGTGAGGTCAAACCTTCAAAGGGGACCAGAACGTATTAGATCAAAAGGAAGGAACTCATTTTAGTCACCTCTTACGACAAGTATGAAAACCTCGGACCTATTCCAACCCCTGAACCTCGAGGAGGATCTGCATTAATCTGGAGCTTGCTGTATATGGATGTACACCACTTTTCTTTCTGTAAACCATACAGTATATTGGAGGACCTCATCAACAACATGAATTTGGCGAACGAAAGTGCAGCATCTTGGATTAATGCAAATGGTTTACTTTTAAATGAACTAAATGAGCCAGAATATATGATTCAGGCTACCACCAACTGCCGATGTAGAAAAACTAAACTTTTTTAGCAGTCATACTTTACAACAAACTAACATGCAACTCTCATTTTATCAAGACATGTCTGCTGAGGAGATTGATGGCCTGTATCACTTTAGAACTACTAACAGCAGCACATTTTGAATGTTTTTAAAATCTGTGTTAATTTGTGAACTAGTACTCTGGAGAAACAGGAAAAATAAAAATGATATTCTTATACTTCAGACGCAGGCAGCCAGTTATATACACTCCTGGAAATTGAAATAAGAACACCGTGAATTCATTGTCCCAGGAAGGGGAAACTTTATTGACACATTCCTGGGGTCAGATACATCACATGATCACACTGACAGAACCACAGGCACATAGACACAGGCAACAGAGCATGCACAATGTCGGCACTAGTACAGTGTATATCCACCTTTCGCAGCAATGCAGGCTGCTATTCTCCCATGGAGACGATCGTAGAGATGCTGGATGTAGTCCTGTGGAACGGCTTGCCATGCCATTTCCACCTGGCGCCTCAGTTGGGCCAGCGTTCGTGCTGGACGTGCAGACCGCGTGAGACGACGCTTCATCCAGTCCCAAACATGCTCAATGGAGGACAGATCCGGAGATCTTGCTGGCCAGAGTAGTTGACTTACAACTTCTCGAGCACGTTGGGTGGCACGGGATACATGCGGACGTGCATTGTCCTGTTGGAACAGCAAGTTCCCTTGCCGGTCTAGGAATGGTAGAACGATGGGTTCGATGACGGTTTGGATGTACCGTGCACTATTCAGTGTCCCCTCGACGATCACCAGTGGTGTACGGCCAGTGTAGGAGATCGCTCCCCACACCATGATGCCGGGTGCTGGCCCTGTGTGCCTCGGTCGTATGCAGTCCTGATTGTGGCGCTCACCTGCACGGCGCCAAACACGCATACGACCATCATTGGCACCAAGGCAGAAGCGACTCTCATCGCTGAAGACGACACGTCTCCATTCGTCCCTCCATTCACGCCTGTCGCGACACCACTGGAGGCGGGCTGCACGATGTTGGGGTGTGAGCGGAAGACGGCCTAACGGTGTGCGGGACCGTAGCCCAGCTTCATGGAGACGGTTGCGAATGGTCCTCGCCGATACCCCAGGAGCAACAGTGTCCCTAATTTGCTGGGAAGTGGCGGTGCGGTCCCCTACGGCACTGCGTAGGATCCTACGGTCTTGGCGTGCATCCGTGCGTCGCTGCGGTCCGGTCCCAGGTCGACGGGCACGTGCACCTTCCGCCGACCACTGGCGACAACATCGATGTACTGTGGAGACCTCACGCCCCACGTGTTGAGCAATTCGGCGGTACGTCCACCCGGCCTCCCGCATGCCCACTATACGCCCTCGCTCAAAGTCCGTCAACTGCACATACGGTTCACGTCCACGCTGTCGCGGCATGCTACCAGTGTTAAAGACTGCGATGGAGCTCCGTATGCCACGGCAAACTGGCTGACACTGACGGCAGCGGTGCACAAATGCTGCGCAGCTAGCGCCATTCGACGGCCAACACCGCGGTTCCTGGTGTGTCCGCTGTGCCGTGCGTGTGATCATTGCTTGTACAGCCCTCTCGCAGTGTCCGGAGCAAGTATGGTGGGTCTGACACACCGGTGTCAGTGTGTTCTTTTTTCCATTTCCAGGAGTGTATAATAGCCTTTGAACATTTATTAAAGGATCTTAACATCAATTAGTGTATACACTTTTGATCATGTTAATTGTGTTTGTTGAGCTAATCACAAAGGAGGTATACATCAGAACTTCTACATATCTACTATTACCACAAATAAATTACCAAGAACTGCCGTTTTCCTATACCTATCAAAGACAAAGCAGCATAGCTTCCTCTTAGAATTTCTATTTTATTGGTTAAAAGAAGTCTTGTAAATGCTCATAAAAAGTATAGCTTCATTAAAATGTATTTAAGCAAAATTAAGAAGTATTAATAAGTATAGCGATGACTTCTATTGCATGTGCTAATACTAAATGACCAATAATGAATCTGAAGCTATTATATATTGAAACCATTTGCTTTAGAGTCCATTAGTTGCCTTTTCATGGCCTCCTGTAGTATTGTTTTCATACCAATTATTTAACACTGGTCAGAACAGATTGGGTATGCAAACATGACGATCGGTATTAAGCGCATTAGGCATTCACTGTACGAATATTATTCGTAGAACCTCTCAGAAACGGGCAACGACAATTATTATTCATAGAGATGAAGTCGAAAAGAAACGCCAACTCCCCACATGATGCAAACACCAAACAGAGCAGTGTCGTCACAAGTTTTACTCTTATAATATATAGCTGCTATTGTAATTAATGATAGTGCAATTTGTATTTTTATTATTTCTGAACTATTAACGGAGAAAATAATTTACTTACTGCTAATTTTCGACAACCCCTCTCCTTCCCTACAGTGACAAGCTTTTAGACTGTGAAACATGAGTGGAAAAAATTACGAAGCAACTCTGTTTACCATACTCTGTAACTACAACATAAACAGAGTCTTTTTTTCCTATATAAAATATCCTGAACGTTATAAGTATTGCGATATGTCGCAATTTCGGCTAATAGTCTGCTACCCCAGAATTTAGTAATTTTTACATCTACAGTGTAATAGTTGAATGCCACTCTAAAATGCACTCCGATTAAAGGAAATGTTAATACTCAGGCACAACACCTGCGATTGGTGTTAGGGGACGTAATACACTGATGAGCCAAAACATTTTAACCACCTGCTTAATAGCTTGTTTGTCCGTCTTTGGAACTAAATGCACCCCACATTCTGCGTATGAGGAATCCGACCGTTTGTTGGTATGTTTGTGGAGGTTTGTGGCATTAGACTTCTACGCACATGTCATGTAATTCGCGCCGCTAATTTGCGTACTCGGTGATGGCGCCCGATAACCACCAAGATGGGATCCATACGATTTACGAAAGGCGAATTGGCTCGTCCAGACATCAACGTGGATTCACTATAATGCTCATCAAAATCACTGTAGCACGGTTCTACCTACGATACATGGACAGTTATACTGCTGAAAGAAAACATCGCCGTCGGGGAAGACCATCATGCAGGTGGTTCGCAGCTGTCAACGTGTCTGCAGTTACTACCACAGGTCCCTTGCAAGCGCAGGAGAATGTCTCCCACAGCGTAATACTGCTCCAACCAGCCTTCCTCCGCAGCGCGCTGCACGTTTCGAGCGGCCGTTCACCTCAATGACGGCATTTGTGGAGATGACCAGCCACGTAGTGTAGCAAAAATATGATTCACGCAAAGGGCAGACACTTTTCCATTGATCGGCGGTCGAATCCCGATGGTCCCGTACCCACTGCTATCTTAATTTATGATGTCGTTGGGTCAACATGTGAACGCGTAGAGGTGCTCTACTTCAGAGCTCCATGTTCAACAACGTACGATGAATAGTGTGCTCTGAAACACTTGTGTGTGCACTAGCACTATGTTCTTTCGGCAGAGATACCACAGATCACCAACTTTACGGATCAGACGGGCCCCCGAACCTCACGTTCTGTGAGAAGTCGTGGACGCCCAACCATTTAGCAACTAGTGGTAGTTTCAATGTCCTCCTTCCTCTTCCCGCAGATGCTCACGACAGCAGCAGGTGAACATTAGAACTGCGCCGTTTTCTAGATACTCGTTCACGCGCTCTGCGTAATAATGATCTGCCGTTCTGTCAAAATCGCTTATCTCAATGGATTTCTAAATTTGCGGCCCACATCTTCCCCAGGATGATCCCCCTTCCGAGTCTGCTCCGCTTACATACTTTTGTTACCGTGTCACGTGCCCGAAACGCCACGAGGCGGCATCCAACGTCGCGGTGGGCAGTGGTCACAATATTTTGGCTTATCAGTGTATGCTGCTGTCTTTGCACAATCTTTTAAGTCCGGAGAAAACTTTACGAATTTTTCACGTGTAATAAATATCTGTGATGGGATTTGAGACAAGTGTTCAACGTTTTATGTACTTACGACCAATTCAAAATGTGGGTTATGCCATCTTCAGCAACATTTCTATCTACTCACCTGAAACAAAAAGAATAAACTGTCAGTATCATGTAAAAACGAAGTTTTTAAGGATGTACACGATACTTTGCACTTTCATTGAGTAATTTCATCAATATTAAATGTTCAAAAAACAACTGGAAATTCCACATTTGAGAGTTTAGCAGAAGTGCCAACGAAATACGATGCGAGATACATATATTATGCGAGCCCAAGAGCTACATTTGCAGCGTAATGTAAGACTTCCTAAATTGTTTCTTCACACCAAGGTAACTAAAGACAAAAATTAGCATTATTATATTAAATAGTTTAATAGGCTTACATTGTACTAAGGTTGTATTTATGGTGGGAACATTAAAGGATCCGACGTATTTGCATTGAACATGCTGGTCTGTGCAGACGACCACCTACATCAGCTTTATGGTAAGGATCAGACACTTCAGCACGAAGGGTTCCCAAACTTCGTAAGCCGTTTAAACTCCGTTTTCCTGCTCTCGATCTTTAATCATAAATATAAAACCAAGCACTACTTTCCTTTATGGTGAACAGCATTGTAACATTAATCACGACTATATATAGATATATGAGAAGGAAAGTAAGAACCGTTTGCCTCGAAAGATTTGTCTACAAACAAAACTGTAATCTGCTTAAAAATTACAGTCCAGTGCAACACGAACTTCAAACAAAAACAAAAAAGAAAGGAACATTCGGTCGGAATACTATAAATGAAGTCGCTCTTGACGTAATACGTTTCAGTCAGCGATGTTTATTTTCGAAATTGTCTACAAACACTTACAGAAAATAGGAAAACTGAGTATGAGAATGATAAAAAAACACACCCAATACTTTAAATACAATACGGATGTCAACCGCTTGAAACTATTTTTTGCTGCTACAGATTCTGAACTTTCGAATGACTTCTTAAATTTAGCAACAGGCTAATTCGTAGTTCGTAATTTCCAACTCAAACCTATTTTCCACAGCAGTGATAGTATGATTAGGAATCAATTTCAGTCAAAACAATAATTCATTTCGAAAAAGCAGCTTAGGTAGTGCTGAACATAATTTGCCAAATGACTCTTCCCTAGCCAGAAGCGAGTTAACCGAATTTTGTTTAATAATTGTATAATGAATTGAACGAAGAACATTTATTACAAAGCCACCAACTTTCTAGTTTAACTAAGCAACCAGTCAAAATTAGGCACTGGAAACAAATTCTTAAGTTAAATTCTGCCAGCGGTAGGAATAAATTACGTTTTTAGATGACGAGCCCTTGTTGAAGCTAACAAAATTTCAAATTAGGTACGGAATTACTAGTTATTCAATATATAGAATAATAATAAAAAGTAACAGACAATCTATGTAAGTAGACAGAACCTAATTGTTTTGAAGAATGAAAGGGAATTTCTTCGAACTCTGGACGACCTGCCATGATAAAAGCAAACTTTGATATTTATTGCGACTGTATATGGCAGCTGATGAGTTACTTTTTACGCATGTTGATGCGTATGTTGGAAGAGACTAATCTATATTATGGGCAGTTTCAGTGAAGGCACGAGAGATTAAGCAAATAGATCGTCTCCAGAAATCTCGTTCCTTCCAGCGGATGTAGGTATTGTATGACAATCCGCAGCGAAAACAAAATTACGAGACATGACGTACGACAGGCCTAGGTTAAGGATAACACTTCACGGCTAGGAAGAGATGACGTCCAACACTTAGCTATAAACTGTTAATTTCTAAAACACGATCAGCACTTTCGTACTGTCAGGCAAAGCACGGTGATCGTGTTCAGCGAGTTTCAGAGTTTCATGTCTCGTGTCTCGTATGAAACTAAATTAAACCACCTTACTTTAAATGATAGCTCCGCAGAGAAAAAAGTACCAAAAACACATTGGCTGTCATGAAAAACGTTTCGGTGGCGCATTGCGATTTAGGACAGTCAAAGGAAACTCTACACTTACTTTCGTGCAGGAGATCCTTTTTTGTTTCTGTTTTGCTTCGAATTCAACTTCCTGTCGATGATGAGTTCATTTGCGTTATATTTAAAATACGGAATATTCCTTGGTTTACACAATGTTTGTGATCCTACAACATCGAATGAACTCTGTCACAAGAAACTTTATGCAAAATGGCTTGAATCACATTTGATGTGGTTTACTTGTCACATCCAAACATCGCTTTCTACTTCGCATAAGAATAGCCAGATTGTGTTAGGTAAACAAAGTTAGCTACGAAGTAATTCACTGAAATTAAGTTAAATACATACATGGGCTAACATTTATTTTTATTAATTTGTTTATTTATTTACTGGGGCGGCAACTAGAAATTCTTTATAGCAAGCACTTTCTGGTATCTGGGCACATCAATTTCTGCTGCAAATCACTGTCACCATGTATTGAATTGGGAGGGAAATGTGTTGAAACTGTCAGCATACGCATATAAAAAATTCATCTCTAGCAAGCTTGCTAGTTTACTAATACCATGTAACTGTAATTAATTCCATAAAATTATCAGCAAGAGTTTTAAACACTCCACAGGAGCGCGATTCCAAGTCCCATCCGACCAAGATTTGCTAAACCTATTACTGCGAATGGCGGAGCGATTCCTCTGCAAAGGATGCGGCCTGTTTCCTTTCCCAGCTTTGTCCAATCCCAGCTAGTTGTTCATCTCCATCGTATTCCACAACGACTTGACGTTAAGCCCCAGACTTTTCCATCATGAAATAGCCTTCCCCAGAATTTCACTTATAGCGAATATCTCTCCAATTTTTTTCTCCAGGAGAGAAACAGCACTTATGTCAAATATGATGCCTGAAGGAGTCGTGGAAAATGTATGTGCAAGAATCGGTTAAGGGTGCTATTGGCAATCGAGTATTGCTGCAGCTCTGGAGATCCTCACCAGGTCAGATTAAAGGAACAGAGCGAAACAATGCAGATGCGGGCGGCTAGATTTGTTAGAACTAAGTTCGATCAACACGAAAATATTACGGAAATGTTTCGGAAACTCAAATGGGAATACATCGAGGTAAGACGACGCTATTTTCGAGGAACGCTGTTGGGAACATTTAGAAAACCAGCAAATGAAGCTGACTGTAGAACGATTCTACTGCCGCCAACGTACATTTCACGTAAAGACCACTAACTTGAGGTAAGATGAATTAGGGCTCGTACGAAGGCAAATAGACGGTCGTGTTTGTTTTTTTTCCGTCTTTCTGTATTTATGAGTGAAGAGGAGGGGAAATGCCTAGTAGTGGTTCCAGCGTCCCCTCCCCCGTGCACCGTAAGGTGGCTTGCCAAGTATGTATGTAGATGTAGGTTGAATCTTTCGACAGACAGTAAAATAGCTTAGCAAACTAATGAATAGCATTACTAAGTTTTGTTTCAGTGTTGGGTCATCCAATGAAGATTCAAAAACATTGCAAAGTCTTCTGCAAATAAACTGTATCTTCTACGACTCGCGAAACTATTCGTTTGTATCCACTACGAGACACTGTTATAATGATTATACAAGAGGAAAAATTGGAAAAGTTCCCACTAGAGTTCCTATTCCTCATAGACATCAAACGAAGACTTCATTGGTGCTACACGTTAGCGACTGTCATTCGATACTATTCTCTGCTTCTTAAATACTTTTTTTTTATATTGCAATGATGCGACTCAACGGCAACCCGTAGTTTTTGCTTGGTACTCTGGGGGGTTTTCCAAATCAAAACTTTAAATTTATCATAGCGAAATCATTCAGTGCCCCGTAACCTCTTGCGTTACTATTTAGTTTAAACTAACCTGCTTTAACACGCTGCATTCTTCGTAATTTTTTTGTTCTTGCTAGATATACATTTCCTTATTTGACAGTGTGAAGCAAACACGTTAATGTTATCTGCCGGCGAGTTACATAATCTTAATTGGGAAATCGTGAAAACAAGATAGCATGTGTGTCGCCTATCTGTTGACACCCCACGCAATCTGTTTAAAGGATCGAGAAAATAGCATAAAACTACGCCAGTGTACCGCATCAGCAGTAGTCTAACAAATTAATTTCGACACAGATTCCTCTCGATGATTGTGGCAACGTTCTACCCCTGAAGATGCACGAATCTGAAATACACGCACAGCAGCAAAGCGAATTTTTGTAGCTTAGTATTTTTTCATTGTTATAAACATAACTGCATCACTCACCTCCCGCATCAGTTACTTTATTCAGTGTGTTTTCGTCTCATTAAGCCGCGGTTTCCAGACGTTTGAGTTCACCCCCAACGGAGTATTTTACCCAGTCTTGGCGCATGTTATCGGTTTGAAAAATAGTTCCTTAACTTATTACGAATGAACGGGGGATCAGACTGAATACTTTCACGTGAATGCATCGAGAACTGGCAAATAATACAAGCTAGGGGAAAAGATTAACTCTTCCAACCCCCAGCCCGGAGGCTGATGTGGGTGCTATTTTTGTCACAAGCTTTGTAACAGGAATGATGGAAAATTCGTATCACTGAAAATATTTTTGACAGAGAGAGCCTCGCAATTTAGCCGGCATCACTGTGAAAGCTTTCACGTGCTAATTTATCGAGGAACACAAAGAACGCTGCGGTAAAAGTACCCAGTGGTATCAATTTTCGTTACAAAATATATCCTCACGGAATGCGTTTGCCGCTAGTGAGCACAGTTGGTTCGTCAAGTAAGCGGGCGGCGGCCCTGCGGCGTTGATTCAGGCCAGCGCCGCGATTGAATTGCTGATGGATAAATCCAGTGACAATTGTATCGGCTCCCGGCCTATTTGCCCCGAGCCAACACCGTCGCCACCCGATGACCTTTCTGACCTGGCCTGCACTGCCCTGCCTCACCTTGCCTATAGATACCACGACTAACTAATGCCACATCGTCCGAAATTTTCATCAGGAAATAGGATATTAGAGTGTATGCAAAATTTCGAAGCAAGAAGATTCGTACTGTGACACGTTCTGTCTGGAATGGTTTCATGATTAGTATTTATATTTTGATCGCTACTATCAAGTGGCTTTATTTTTGTGTGCTGACACACACACACACACACACACACACACACACACACACACACACACACACACACAAAGTGGAACACACCACTTCGCTATCCACAAGCAAAAAGAAAATCCATGCCACTTCGTTACCGACGAATAAAGAAATACCACGTCAATTCGCTACTAGAGAACGAAAATAAAATATAGCACACTTCGGTCCCAGAAAACAGATCATGCCCCTCTTGGCTGCCAAAGAATTTCACACCACGTCCATAATGAGCCTCCACCCGGGCTCTAATTACTCTGATTTTGTCGTCGTGGCAATTTCGCGAGGCGTATGCTGGAGGAAAAAATCGGTTGCCCGACTTTGTTTTTTTTAATATATGATCTCGGAATTCTAACAATAAACCCCTCTCTGTTGCAGAACACCGTTCTTTGAGTGTCTGCCACTGGAGTTCGATAAGTACCTCCGTAAGGCCCTTATTTTTACTATAAGGGCGTGCTGAAAAGCATTGCCCAAGATTTTTTGTGAAAACTCTTAATGCTTTTTACGCAAAAAAAATGATATTAACATTTTGCATCTTTATTCTTCATGTCTACACATTTGCAGTCCTCTGCCTCTAAAAGGTTTCTGAATTGTGCGTGCAACATGGCAGTGTGTAACGCAGACATGATAAAGCATCATTCCGATATTTATGTACCTGTGTGGAAATGTTCATCAGATAGCGGATACTAAATCATTAAATTTTCGTCCCATCAGCATCAGTATGATGATAACCCACTCCTCCCTCAAGACACAAACACACTACGGATTCGTTGTACTATGGAGGCAAGCCGCCTCTGAATGTCATTTTATGGAGCTTCTTGACATGCTTGAAACATGTGCTATATCATTTCATGAAGACCGTTGGCTGGAGGTAAGTATAAAGGCGTAAGTCATCTCACTGCATCCCAGACAAGCATCATGCGTGACAAATAAGGTGACTGCCTGATCAATCAAGGATACATACATATCTTAAAGCAGTTGAGGTGTGAAATGCAGTCCCAACAACATAGTTTACGAGAATTGGAAAGGTATGGGTCTCCATGATCTCTTAGCAGATCATCTGCGGATGTCTTGGCGTCGATATGATCGCCACAAACAGGAGAGTCATCGCTGAGTATCTCAGAAGTCCACCCAATATCTCTGTCGACTGTCTCTACACCAGGCCTGGCCAAACAACGCTCCGGCCACGCTCCTGCCTAGCGCTGCGAGCGCAGCGGCGAGTTGTGCTGAGGGGTGAGAAGCAACGGAGAAAGGAAGGCTGTAGCCGGGCGCAGATAGAGCAAGGCAGACGGCTTGTCACAGTTTGCTAACAATACCAAATGTTTTAAATTAGATTTACATTCTGCATTGAGAATACCATGGCGCCTACGCACTTGTCAAAAAACGTGAAGGCATATTCATTTAATGCTGACTAGGAGTTGCTTTACTTTTCGTGTAGTTTGAAAGCCGTGCAAAGTGCTTAACACGCCTTTCTATTATTATGAGCTGGAAAAATAATTATCGGATGATTAGAGCACCAGACACAAAGACAATATGATGCATATGTTTTTTGACGAAAAAGAGAATTCCGGTTGAACTTACGACGACCATTAGGCAAAAAACTGAGTTAAGGGTACACAGAGGAGCGCCAAAATCTTTTATGGTACAGATCACCATTGAATTGATCAAGTCTTTTAATGCAAGGTGTGAATCTTTTAGCATCAGATACGGTAGACACCATTGATGCTATCCACTAAACGTTTATCCTAAGGAAAAATCAGTTTCAGTTTCGTAACCTGGAACATTTCCCGGAACTGAAGTACCAGAATGACCGACTACGCTTCAATAATGGAAACGTCTCACCATGAGTTCTCAGTGAGATTCCAAGACGTCTCATGTTGAAAAGAGTTCTCGTTTTTGGTTGCTAATGTACGAGTACCTCCTCATCACATTCAACTTGAGCTGATAGACGTGCAGCGTAGCAGCCTGCTGAGTGACCTGTTTGTCCAAGCCAGGAACTAACAAGTCTCTTATAAAATGTTGCCCTAAGAGCAATATCCTCGACCACACAGACAAGCCGCTGAAGTTATTTCCATCTTATGTCCGACGTATGTGAGCGAATCGCTTTTTCTGTTATGAAATTAACTAAGTCCCGCCAACATCCGGGTTTAACAGATTTTAAACTGCGTAACTCCGTTTCTTTGTATTATGGGTCATAGTTCCGGACGTATTACATATTTAAAATCGAAATGTGTATAAATTAATGAACATCACAACTTAATGTTAAAAACTTGTATGAAAAGCTTTTTGTAGTTCTGTTCACTGTATTAGCAGTGTCTAATGTATTTACTGTATTAAGCAGTAAAGTTACTGTTTTGGTAAAACAACAAAAAGGTTTGAATAAACACTACCGATAAAATCCTGCTTATAAAAGTATGTTGCAATATCCGCCTCTTAGAAGTAGTTGCACTGTTTTCCAGAAACTTTTTCCTAACGATAATGCAGTGCCTGTGTTTGTAAGAAGTTAAGATTCAATATTCCTTCGGACATGCATGCACTGCATTGACTACAGCCGTTATGAAATACAGGAAATGTATTCACAGTTGAGAATATTGGCAACCTCCAACTGTAGAATGGAATGTCGACATCTAATATTTGTGCCGGTTCGGGACTCGAACCCGGATTTCCCGCTTGTCGCGAGCGGTCGCGTTCACCATTTCGCTTTCCGTGCACATTACAAAGCCAGACCCCAACTTCCCTACGTCGTAGTCCACGTATCATTAACCTGCACTCTTACATATTCCGTAATTCCCGTACAGGTGAGACATTTAATCGAAAGGCGCTAGCCTGGTATTGGTGGATAAACACTGAATTGCAGTGCCTGTATTTGTAAGAAGTCCGATGCAATGTCCCTGTGGACGACATATGGAAGTTTGGGTCTGGCCGAGCAGCGTGCACAGATAGCCGAAATGGTTAAGGCGACCAGCCGCGACAAACTGGAAATCCGGGAACGAGACCCGGTCTGGCGTCATTCCAGTCTACAGTTCGAGGTTGCTCGTATTCGCACCTGCAAATACATGTCCTGTACTTTTTCTTAAGTTTCCCGTGTGTACGGCCTTCCACATATAGCCGCCTCACGCACACTCCTGCTCGGAATAGTGCAGTGGTGGGGGACACTGCAGCGCTGAGCAGACTGCTGCAATAGTGGTGCGCGAGCGCGCTCCGGAAGCCAGGCCTGCTCTAAACCATTCGAGTATGTGATACGGTGTAAGCATGAGGTGACGCATGGCAGCTAGGGATCTCAACGCAGCTTCGAGTAATTGTTCTGGATGGTTTCTTAACAAGTTTCAGGCACTTACTGCCCTTCTTCGGAGGGTTATAACTGTTACATTATTTGTGTCAACAGCAAGATGCAGGCAGCATATTGTTGTGGTCACGTGGTTTATAGTACCTACACAAAAATGGTATAAAGAATCCAAACAAGTGCAGGCATCATGCCAGAACTGAGATGTCTGCACTTGTTATTTGGATTCTTTATACAATTTTTGTACAGGTGCAACAAACATACGACCACAGCAACAGCTGACACAAATAATGCGACAGTAACAACCTTCTGAAGAAGGGCACTAAGTGCCTGAAAATGGTTAAGAAATAAAACTTCTTTCATGCAGCTGGTTGCTGATTATTTCTATGTAATAACTACAGCTCTAGAAGATGGATAAAATACTTTATTTCACGTATGTTGTAGTCCAGACAGTTCGCAAAAATTACTGGAGTTGTTATGCCAGTTACAAAACAATCAATCATTTTATAGTTGCAAAACGTGATTAAGCATCGTCAGTGGTCTGTCTATTTTTCAGCTAACAACGTTTTAGATATAACAACGCAGACAAATGTTCAATCTGAGCAGAATACTCTATAGCCTAAGGAGGTAACCCATGAAAATAAACAAAAATCTTTCACAAAGCAAAGGCATATGAATCTAAAAAACAACTTAACTGGCTAACTGGAAGATTTGTAAGATTTAAGAACCTTACAAAAAGCTGCCGCAGCAGTTTCATTGACGTTTGAGGAGGCAGCAGAAATAAAAATTAATACGACCGGATCCCAATGAAGGTCTTACGTTAAAAAACTCTTTCAGACTTCATATGAGAGTACCGAAATTGTCAAACATCACACGTGTTGTCTGAGGTTTCCCAACGAAGAAAACTGCCCTACATTTTTGAACTTTAGGACTGTTTACCTCGGAATCCGCTGAGAATTATGTACGACAACTTTTTAACTAACTTTTGAATAAAATGTATATTAAAAGCGTTACGGTGTTAAGTCAAGCGCCGGCACGCCAGTCGGCAACGAGAGCAGAGAGCGCTGTGAGACGTCAGCCAATTGCGCCCTGACCGACCCCTCTCCACGATGAAATCGCGACTGCAGCGGCATCTATACGAAGAGAACATAAGCGCCGAGCCGACAGATCGCGCCCCGCTTCTACAGCAGCATCAAGATTAGGCACTTGAAGACCGGCTACTTAGGAACTGTATATACTGAAGAACGTCGTTTATTTTGTTTGTCGCCCTTTGCTTCCGACACAGCTATGTCATTCTCAAAGTTACGTGCTGCCATTGATTCATTTCGTAATAAAACTCTTTAATACGATTTGCTTGAATAGTTGTCTAGCGATACTAGAAAACAGGTTTCCTAGACATCCCACATTTGACGAGTAAGCAGGATCCAACAAAAAGAAGCAACTATCAGGTAACAAAACCCGTGGACCTGACCTTACGATGCGTGGTGGAAGGTATTTCGGGTCAACTACTATCCCAACCCCCATTTCCGGATCCATTTATGACGCTACTTCCAGCACTAATACCACGACGAGTGGAAGTACTTATCAAAGTGAGAAATACGCTCAGTTCAGTGGAATCAATAACGAAATATTTGCCTATTTCGTTTACTACACGAAAAAGCAGTGCTAACAAAGCTTCGGTACAGTGAATCGCTTTCTACGCAACAGGTTCCTCTCATCCACGTTCACAACACCGCGATGAATTAAAGGGGCTAGTTGTCTAAAGATTGAGACGGCCTATGACAGCTAACCAATGTGTGTGTGTGTGTGTGTGTGTGTGTGTGTGTGTGTGTGTGTGTGTGTGTGAGAGAGAGAGAATCGGTAGCAACATACAGTTGTCAAGATAGAAATCACTGCAACAGAGACAGACGTACTGGCGATGGTGCCGAGAGAGAGAGAGAGAGAGAGAGAGAGAGAATCAGTAGCAACATACAGTTGTCAAGATAGAAATCACTGCAACAGAGACAGACGTACTGGCGATGGTGCCGAGCGGTACCTTTTAACGTGTTCCCACTAGTGACAGCATAGGAGGATGTTCGCGTCTGGCGTCAAAATAAATCAAATAACATGTGACCTGTAGCTGTTTTCTGGCCATTAAATGGAACAAAACTTTGAAACTGCAGCTCCGCCACTCGGTAAATACAATCCTGTATGCTCGTATCTAGAACTTCGTGCTCTGGAAAGTCGCTCACAGTTTGGCGCGAGAAGAGGAATTCGCAGATATGCGTACATTTGGCCGAGGCTCATTCCCAGAGGTAATAAAACGGAGGGACGTAAAAAGCGCGCGGTTTACGGCGGAGAGACGCTTGCCAGTTATATTTCAGCCTTGATACAGTCCAGTTACCCCTATATTCCGAGCCCACAACGATAAACAAAAAACTTAATTCAGGATTTTCTTACTGTCCGCGTCGAAAACTTAGTATGATTTAGCTAGACAGCCAAGTCAGGTACGCCAATACCGAATAATACTTTACTATTACTCAGTGTGAGACTGGAAAAGTCCGCAGCTCGTGGTCGTGCGGTAGCGTTCTCGCTTCCCACGCCCGGGTTCCCGGGTTCGATTCCCGGCGGGGTCAGGGATTTTCTCTGCCTCGTGATGACTGGGTGTTGTGTGCTGTCCTTAGGTTAGTTAGGTTTAAGTAGTTCTAAGTTCTAGGGGACTGATGACCATAGATGTTAAGTCCCATAGTGCTCAGAGCCATTTTTTGAGACTGGAAAATGATCCGATGAAGCCCACGTCACGATGAAGCTAGTCCCTCTATGAAATTACTGATTAATAGCAGCAGCTTATTGATTTCTAAACTATCTAAAATGTTTAATTAAACCCGCCGCATACGTTTATGAATTTGCCGCAGGGTACTTACTGCAACATATCTTGATGAAATTCTGTAATCAACTGATGTCTACTGCGCGGCTTCTAACTTTATTCTTGCAGCGGTTTTCAATCTTGTACAGAGAAGAACGCACTGCATAATGAAGACCAAAAAAGGCCTCAGATGTGTGCCGCAACCGGAAAATATGCACTACTTTTCATTCTCGATTAAACGTAGTCCCCTGTATCAGTAATACAAAATCTGAGAAAAAGGCAAACCGCTAATTATTTCACAGCGTTAGAGATAAAACGTGCTTGATGGAGACCTTTAATTCACTTTGCATTACTGGCTGGCAAATACCTGTTGCAGTATTAAGAAGTCTTAGGTAGCAGCGTTATGTTTACGGCTCAAACTTCTGCCATTGTGATATCTACGAACACAAACAAGAGAATGGAAGCACTGCACAGAAAGTGATACTCTTCAGAGCAAACGAGCATCCCTCTTTCCAACCAGATCTTCGTCATTTCCCAGTATTCTCATCTGGCGCAGTCACCTTGAATTTCCTTTTCCCAGAACTAGCTGCATCAGGAAACATCTACAGAGTCCGCCAGAAAAATGTATACACACTTTAAGGAACGAAAAGTATTACTTATGTGTTTATTTTACGTTTAATAATTGATCACACTTGTTGTACAACCTCCAGTTTAGCACATGGTTACTTTAAAATGTTCACCGTTGGCAGCTATACACATAAGAGAACGACGAGCGGTCGCTGCAACTACGTCAATGTTACAGGGAGATCGCTGCGCATGTCGCTGAAATCTCCTGCAGAAGTTCCTAGAGCGTGACTTACGTCGATAGACGTTATCTTTCACAGTTCCCCGCAAGTAAAAGTCCATATGTGTTAGATCTGGCGACCATGGATAAATCTCAATGGGCCCTCTTCGTCCAATCCAGTGACCCGAAAAATTGTCATCCAGGAAAGCTCTTACGGCTAGGTGGTAGTGTAGTGGCGCCCCGTCCTTCAACAGGTCCATAAAGCGCACGTATACCTGGCAAAATTGATGTGCGTAACATTTCCAGGTACACTTGTCCAGTGACAGTAACATCAAAGAAAAAGGGTCCTACTAAACCCCTAGATGATAGACCACACCAGACATGAACCCCTGGCAGATTGACAGCTTTATCCACGTAAACATGCGGATTTTCCAGTGCCCAGTACACAATGTTATACATACCGATTCACGGTTCCATTAAGTTGGAATTGTGCCTCGTCACTCCACACTGCCTTCGACACAAATTGTTCGTCATCAGTTACCATTTCCTGATACCATACGCAAAATTGCATTTGACGATCAGGAACGTCATCATTAAATCGCGTGCTGTAATCGTGGAATGTAAACTTCCCACATTGCAGCTTTCAGAATTCTTCGTACACTTGTACCGCTGAACCCCACTTCACGTGCACTTTGCATAGCAGACTTCTGTGGAGAATTAAACGTTTCCAACACGAGAGCCGACGAAGCAGGACTTGTAGCTTTACGCTATCTTCCTGATCTTCCTTTGTGACGATCACAAATCGTTCCATGCAATTCAAACTTGTCAATGATGCGTTGAATTTTCAGGCGTGTCGGCGGTTCTGTTTCAAACTCCCGCCTCCACTGACGTTACATTATCAAACTTGAAAAACTACTTCACAGTACATTTTCGTTGCTCTAATGTCAAGCGTGCTCCAGCCATCTTGTTTTCGCAATACCGAGATGAAAGTACTAACGTGTGTTGAGCCAAAGCCCATACTACTACTACACACTCTTAACTGAAATCGAACGACAATATCGATATCTCGATAGAACCTGACAAAGAATGTATACATTTTCTGGCGGACTCTGTATTTTGTACACCTATAAATTTTGTTTTAAATCTTCTGCTGATGAGCAACTCCATGACTCTTTCGCTCTTACTAAATGAGCCTGTAACTAAACGCGCTGCTGCTCTTTGCATCTTTTCTATTTCCTCGGTCAACTCTATCTGGAACCGATTCCAGTCTGACGGGCAATATTCAGGTATTGGTCGAACGAGGGCTTTGTAAGGTTCCCCCTTAGTCGGTCGACGATTCTTCTATAAATTTCCATCTGGCATCTGCCTCACCTGCGATTAGTTTTATGTGGTAGTTCCACTTTAAGTTGCTCCATTCACTTACTCCTAGATATTTTATGGGTGAGACTGCTTCGAGTGATTGTTCTGCAATCGTGTAGTGGATCTTTCTGTCTATGTAGGCGCAATGCGTTACACTTGTCTATATTAAGGGTCAAATGCAACTATCTGCACCAAATGTCGATCCTCCACAGGTCTTCCTGCATTTATCTATAATTTCCTAGCGTTGTGGAATGTGTATACTACAGCATTATCCGCGAAAACCATCATAGAACTTCCAACGTTATCCGTTAGGTCACGGGAAGAGTGGAAACAAACGTCCTATGTGCTAAATCTCAAATTTGTCGGGACAATCAAAACCAATGTATCGTTTTGTGCCTAACTGACTTGTACCCAAAAACTGAGGTGTTCTGATACCGCAGAATAATGCTGTTCGCCTCATCACTGCAAAGAAAAAAAAAGAGGAAAAAATAATTTATTAAGAATATTCGAGGTGTCATACCAGGGAACTCACTGATTTTAACTGTTAATAAGAAAGTTTTTGTTTCAAGTACCATTAATACTGTGGCATTACTTTTTATTTATGATAATACCAGTACAGAAATAGGGCAGTAATGCTCACCCTTGTAGAACTATAGTCAACAAAAACCATTTCTTAAATATTTTATAATGGGCTTTCCTCTTTTGAGTACACTGACTTCTTTCCGTTCTTGTTTCCGAGTAAAGATTTTTAATAGCTATTTTAGATGGTTGAGTGTGAGACATTATGATCATATCGCATTTGTAGATCTTCAGAAATTAAAGCAGTCATCAGTATGAAGATTGTTTTGAAAACCAGTGCTTTGCTAGGGGTGGTCCTGTTGGATGTGGTATGCCGCTACCTATGAACTGACTGATCCGGCCAGTTATAAGAGAACCTACACTTTAACGTGGTTCCGAACCACGGAGCAACTCGGCATTTTTTCACATCAACCATGGGTGAAAGAAGTGACAAGTGACCAAAGTCCTAGGATTGGTCGGGGATCGAACCCGAGACCTCTGTATTTGTAGCCTGGCACTTTACAGCTTTTTTTTTTAATTTTCTTCGTCATCGTTCTCGTCATTTGGTCTGAGCGGATGTCACATGACACCTCTTCAAGTTGATCGTTGAATACTTCACTGAGTTATTTTTATTACAGAGGGCAGCCAGCCCTCTGATCGAACACGCTGAGCTCCCATGCTGTCAATAGCCACGGATCCAGACATTCAGATCTTACACGCCTACATTGACAACCGCGTTTCAGCAGCATCTTTAGAGTAAAAAAAATCAACTCTATTCATTGCAATTACATGGGATGAGTTCACAGCTTACATAACTCCCTCTTTTCGGATCTCTCCAGACACTGTTTTCTCTGTTAACTTCTCCAACTTTATTACTATTTTTGAAACCGAAATTATCTCTTTTCGCTACAAAAATGTTTTAATGATACAAACAGAAGCTTGCATGCACTCTGCTTAGCATGTCAACTGTGTATCAACTAAATGGCGGAGACCTTGACACATGATACTACTGATTCCCCCTACCCTGTTCCACTCGCGAATGGCGCATGGAGAGAATTACTGTCTGTAAGCCTTCACGTTAGCTCAAATTTCTCGAATTTTCTCGTTGAGGTCATTTTGAGAGACATGTGGGTGGGAGTAATACGTTGTCCCACTCTTCCCGGAACGTACTCTCTGGAACGTCTGCCACTGGAGTTTGTTGAGCACCCCTGTAACGCTCTCACGCCGATTAAACGATCCCGCGACGAAACGTGCCGCTCTTCGTTGGATCTCTATCTCTTCTACCAGTCCTACCTGTTAAGGATCCCAGACTGACGAACAATACTCAAGATTCGGTCGAACAAGCGCCTTGCAAGCCACTTCTTTCCTGTTTTTATGTCATTTAATCTCCACAAACCGCAGATTTTAAGCGAGTACCTCGCAGAATAGTATTCACACCAGAGAAACAAAAATCGTTAATGCGATTTGGGTGTCTACGTTTTATTCAAGTGCGACAAGTGTACCAGTCGCCACCGGTAGGATCTGAGCACCATGGGACTCAACATCTATGGTCATAAGCCCCCTAGAACTTAGAACTACTTAAACCTAACTAACCGAAGGACATCACACAACACCCAGTCATCACGAGGCAGAGAAAATCCCTGACCCCGCCGGGAATCGAACCCGGGAACCCGGGCGCGGGACGCCACCGGTAGGCAGTAGCCTTATGGGCTATATTAATAGCATGGTTTCACAAAACCACTATCTTAGTTTGTGATGTAAAACGTACATTTGCTGATAGACAGGTAACTCTTGTAACAGATATGTTCAGATACGTTCTGGTGCATTTGATGTTCGTTGTTGGCTTGGTATGGTAACGGTTATTTCGAAGAGTATTTGCTAATTAGTTACTTTACTGTTATCGATACATTTGAGGATGTGTTCAAGTTGAACCGAAACCTGTCACAGTGTATACAAAATCAACAGTCATGACGAGTAATAAAAATTCTGTTTGAAAACCATTGACTGCGCATTTGTTCTGCAAGGATATTATGACCACTTTTTAAATATATAGAGATGACGGATGATCTCTTCCTAATCCTCAGAATGGCTGCCACTGTTACTAACGCAAGCAGAACCCGTATAGGGCCGAATGGATAGTTTTCAGACAGCAACCCAAAAACTAATCAGCTACCATCTCTAACACGCCTTACCTTGGGACCAACCTTCTGGCTGTGAGCAGCAGCGTTACTCGGGACGAAAGGAGTTTCTTTCCTATCATTTAATTCATAATCCACACACATCTTCCGGATGCATCTGTCAACAAGTTCATTATTTTCGAAAAGGTTTATACGTAGCATGCATGCACTTCGTTTGACTATTCTCATTACATGACACACTAGAACAATATTTTTTTCAAATAAGACGGAGATAAATATAGAGTTTTCAAACTAATCATTTGGGTGCTGTGACACGCTTATAGCTGTAATTTAAGTTATAGGGGATCCTTATTTCATCATCACATTTATTTGTTATGAAGCTTAACAGATACAGCAAAAGTACAATACAGCAACAATTTAAAAATTTCCGATATCCCAGTGATGGGAAATAATTTCGTAGCCATAACAGCGTAGCGGTGTGAAGTCGGTATACGCGTTCTCCAAGGTAGCAATTTTGTTTTACCCCGCCTGAAAACAAAGTTCGGTGGAGAGAAGCTTTTAGGCGTCAAGAATACCAATAATTCAGACAGCTGGAAAAATTAATACTCTAAAAAATATTTCGCATTGGTTTGTACGGGATCAACATTGGAAATCATACTAGGATATGCTGGAAACATACGATATTGCAGTAGCTGTGTTGTTAAGAATAACAATGCAATGCTCCTTCGGGCATGCATGCGTGCATGTCCGAAGGGAAAGGCACTGCGGCGATTACAGCCGTTATGATATACATGAAATGCATTCGCAGTTGCGAGTATGAGCAACCATCAGCTGTATAAGGGAATGACGACAGTGACAGTTTGTGCCGGACCGGAACTCTACCAGATTTACCGCTTTATGCAATCGCTCGCCTTAAACGCTTTGGTATCCGTGCACGACTTACGGCCAGACCCTACCTTCCGTATCTCGTAGTTTCTGCTTCATGTATATCCGAAGGAACATTGCATTGTTGTTCTCAACAACACAGCACTGCGATATCGTGTTTATCCGTCAATACCAGGCAGCGTCTTTCAATTAAAATGTCCTCCCCTGTACGGGAATTACACAATGTGTGTACGAGTACAGGTTGTGACGCAGGAACAACATGTGGATATTTGGGTCTGGCTCAAAGTCGTTCACGGATAGCCAAGCGGTTAAGGCGACTGCTCGCGTACAACGGAAATACAGGGTTCGAGTCCTGGTCCGGCACAAACTTTTACTGTCGTCGTTCCCTCATGCAGCTGATGATTGTTCATATTCGCAACTGCGAATGCATTTCGTGGTGGAAACCAATGATACGCGAAACAGGTTCGGTAATTATTTTTCCTGCAGTTACAATTTTATAAGCAGCTGCTGTGAGAGGAGTTAAAATTTTCCCGGTGAAATGGGTCTGTGAGTTGAGTAATTACAAGAATCGGTTCATCAGCAATGTAGCGATGAACACTTGACACTTTCAATACCGCTAGAAACAATGGACAGATGAAGCCTGGCTTACACCGGACTGAAGTGGACGAGAATTCTCTCAGATATGAAGAGCACGCGAGCGCGAGCAAACTGCATTCGGCTGTGTTTCTTCAGGTTCCGCTAGCTGTCGGTCTTTTAGTTAGCCTCCTCTCCGTATCGGAGCTAGAAATACATTAAAGCTTTCATCTGCTATCTTGTCTACTTTTGTTGTTGATAATGTTGACATGAGTGACGTGGGAGGTGATGTGGTCTGAAGGGAATGTAATGTTACTGACGGTAGAATTTTGTTATGATACGTGCTCCTACGATAAAAGAGATTAACAGCACAAATGCCGAAGGCAATGAAATAAGATTAATAGAAAATTGCCGAAGTACTCCAAAATGTTACTGGGAAACCGGGAAAGACGAATCCATTAGGTGCTTGTATCACCTGGAACCAGAGTGAATGAGCACTAACTCTGCATTATTTTTTTCTTAGGAAAGCACAAAAAAAAATGCCTTGAAAGTAAATAGGTGTGAGTATGAACCTATAGTGCTGATTAAAATTAAAAATATACGAAAGTCCCGACCATTGCCCTTGCTTACTTTCATCATATCTTGTAATTACATGACTTTATCACTGGTATGTTACAGAGTCTAACAAACTATATAGCAAATGTTATCAAATAGCTTATGACAGATCGTATGTGTATTTCATATTTAATATTTAATTATTCATATTTTATGACATCTGTCATATACATTTAAATAAAATCTGAAAGTGCTTTGCATTTGTTACTACAGATGTCAAATGCTTTGACAAGAAACCCATTGTCTGCGATGTTGCAAATGGCCGATGATGTTTACGGCATTGGATGCCCCCACATATTGTGTACCATGCAACCACAATATTGGCTGCTAATGGCAACAGCGGGCGGAACTGGAGGTATCCAGCGGTGAGCACAGCATGACGCTACGGAGCGTAGTTAAACTGCTTAGTCGACGAGTAACTCAACAGTGCTACAGTGCTAGTGGTTTTGATACAAAGCAGAGCAATGGAACGGTAAAAAGAGAAATATTGCATTATATCTACAACAAGAGTTGTCAGAGTTGACATTTCATCAGAAAGGAACCCAAGGAATTTCACAGACTGAGAAAGAAGTGGCAAATGAAATATTAGCGTTTGTACAAGATAAGTCAGTGGAACGTGTGGACATTGTACACGAGGAGTACAATGGTGACAATACATGCTTAACAAGTGATACTGAAACAACAGTCGAGCCACGTAGTTCATCATCCTTGTCGGACAGGGAGCCACAAATCCCGTCTCCGGTGAAACGTACTAAAGGACAATCGTTGTCGAAGGAGCAGGTACTAAACATAATTACATACACGTGAGATCAGCAGCAGCATACTAAAAGAACAATTGTGAACAAATTTCGGAAAAGTCCGCAGCAATATGACTGAAGTGCATAAGAAAAACTACGGATATTCAAGGAAGAACAAGGCGTACTTGTTACAAAAACTGATGTGTACGATAATGACTTGCTACGTTATGCACATCAAATTGTGCGCGACAGATTACAATGATTTCAAGGGAAGCAGTGGATGGTTGTATAATTTTAAGCAGTGCTACAAAATTGGAAGACGTAATATAACGAGATTTAGAACGAAGCGACAGCTTCACGATGCACTTCAAACTGTGTAATCTGCCTGAAAATTTGTAGATGAGGAAAAAACTTACCCCCATCTTTCACTAAGGGGTTTGTTTTCAACTCCGACCAATCAGGATTTGAAGAGGAAATGCATATGACAGGAATCCTGGATATTAGAAGTACCAAGAGAGTTGTTTCAAGATCAACTAACATCAATGCCTTAACGCATTCGTATACAATTAAGACGACTTTTAATCCGGATGGTAAATTGCCTGGGAAGTCATTTATTGTGCTGCTAGACGTCGGAGGTGCTCTGCTGCCTACGATTCTTCTCGTATGAGTGATCTTGCAAGGGCATTAGGGAATATTTACATCACAGTAAGCAAGACAGGAAAAATTAGCGTAAGATAACTACAACTATGGTATGAGTACAGCTTTAGCCAAGAGCTGGTCAAAATAACTTGACTTTGCTTGATTTCCGGTTTGCGTACAAAAATCTTACTCCTTTAGAGCAAACTATCCTCCCTGAAAAAGAGTGTGACATTATCATTCATACCACCTGGAATCACTGGACAAATTCAGCCTCTGAATGTTTCCTTTCCGTGCCTATAAAATATATTATCTCACTATATGCAGTTACGCCTTAAAAGATAGCCAGTTTCACGATAATCTCCACAACACACTGTTCCACATTCTTGCCATCACGTTCCATCAATTCTCACCACCCCACTACACCAATATGATTCTATATACACTCTTTAGGAATGGATACCTAGCTGAAAGTCCTGCACGGTTTGGAACTTTCAAGGAGTTCGCCTTCCGTCTTGATGGTGTTAACCTTAGGTTTGCTTTCAACATTTGTTGAATGTCGACGATGTCCATTTTTTTTTTAAGTGTAATACCTACATCCCATAGAAGGTGGATCTCTGTACGTCCGGGACACTTTTTCTATTGTCCTCATGATGCAAATGGTGCGTCATTAGCAGCTAATATTTTTCCTGTCATAGTTGTAAACACATCGCTTTCAAATCGGCCTTACTAAAGATTGAGCTTGAGATCTCGTACCCAAGGAATTCCTTGTGAGATGTGTGACCTACAGAAATGTGAGGCTTCCACCGACGTAAATGTCTCCAGTTGCCGATGACCAGCGTGCAATTTTAGTCTTTCTTCGGGTTATGTTAGTCGTCTTACACTTCTTCCTCAGCTTCAATGACGAGTCAACGAAAAGCGTCAACCGACATGTGTTGGCTCTGCAATAACGCTAAGGAAAGTGGAGCTGCAATTCATTGTTAAATCTCCACGCATTTCATGTTTACGTACCAATTCAGTCAAGTAAAGTGCTTTTTTCCTATTCCATTTTGCTTATTTCGTCAAAAACAGTGCGCTCTACATGCAAAATAACCCTCTCTGAGTACCAAAATGTTGCAACGAGGCTCTGAATTCAAAGTGTTGTATCCTGTGTACCCATTATTAGCGGAAAAAAAACTTTAGTGCACGTGGGCTATGCTCGTTACCTCTAGTTCTCTTCCGGTCGCTGTGGTGTAAACGCTTGTTTGCAGATACAAGCGAATGGTAGTGAACACTGGCGATTTGTCTCCGAATGCCTGTTCCCTTGTGTTCGGTTCCATTCGCTCCGTTGTAAGCCAGGCGTAACAGTTCAGAATAATTTGCAGCTACCTCGATGGGGTCAATTTTTAATTCTAGCCCGAGCGCATTTACGTCCAGCTCTAAACGCTGCTCCATTCTCATGGCAAGTTGTGACTGGCCACCGGCGAACAACCCTAATATCCACAGCCAAATTTCGACGTTTTCTTTCGATGAGCGATATGAAAGAAGCTCTGTATTAATTCACAGGCAATGATATCTAGCTTTTATTGCATCGTCCATGTTATTCTGTGTTTCCCAAAAAAAATATGCCCAGAAAAATTTTCCACCTTGTACGAGAGCGAGCTAAAATGTAATGCTTCCAATTTCTTTTTATTCTGTTACAGTATTGGTTGAGGTATTAGATGTCATGAATATTACTCTGTCGACTTTCCCGCTTCACTAACCAATTGCAATCCTTTGCCGCAAGAGGGATCTGAACTGTAGCGTTTAACACGGTAGCGAGTAACAGAACTCTCTCGGTGCGTGAGGCACCCACAGGAAAGTAAAAGCACTAATTTGAAGAGTTTGTCCACGCACGGAGCACCCTCTCCTTCAGGATGACAATACCAGAACAAAAGCATCTGCAACAATCCTTCGCCGTAGGCTCCCTGTCGTCCAACATCCACTACACAGTCCCGACTTGTTCCCATCCAATTTTCATTTGTTTCAAAAACCTAATGAAAACCGTCGAGTTTCGAGGACTTCTCGTTTATAGCAGTGAAACGGTGGAAGCAGTGGTGGGTATCAACAAACTGGTCTCTCGTTGGGAGAAATGTGTTCATCGTCAAGGTGACTACGTTGAGAAGAAAACACGTAGACATGAAGAACAGATACGTAGAATGTTAACAACGTTTGTTTTATTTAAGAAGTTTTACGAGTTTTCACATAAAAAATTCGGAGGCATTACTTTTCAGCACTCCCTCGTATACCATGTGATACAGAACCCGTTCTCCCGAAGACACAGAGTGCGCATTGTGAAGGATTTTCCTGAAACGTCAATAGCGTTATTCCATTTCAAACCGAGACAAAGAATCCAGACCTGAGAAATCACTTGTAAATAGACCTGCAACAAAATCTGTATCATCAATGCTAACCTGATTTTCCATCTGTATGTTGCGCGGGAAAGCACGCAAACGCATTGCTGTTCAAAATGACAGTAAGTGCTAATGCAGGAGCGAGCTATACGAGCTTCGTGTTTCTTAGTCTGTTTCAGTGTACCTCTCCTGGTATGCAGCACTACATTTAATTAATGTACGGCAATCAGTTTTATTATTTCCAGGAAAAGTCCGGAGAGTTAGCACTTTTTACCGTGTAACTTTAAGCCCTTTCATTTCACCGTGGAGTAGGCGGGGAATTATTCCCTCGTCGATCGCCGCAGAGGATCTTTCCACGTTCCTTTTAAAGAAAGAATAAGCTACGAGCGAGATTGTTCTCCCTCGACAGCCTTAAGCTGCCACCAGAAAGGCTCAAGCGTGGAAATGAAACCTGGCCATATTGCGTCTCGTTTATGAATACAAGCCTGCCATGAGCTCTTAGATTGCGCGTCTTTCTTCGACCGCGCAGAAAAGTGAGATAATGGACGTCTGAAGCTAATTACACGAGGAAAGTCTGCACTACAGGTAAACCGAGCGACCGTTTAGTCCAGAAAAACCACCGGGGTAGAAGCTATATTCAGCAGCCAACAGAATCGCTGAATAACAGACGGAACAGTTGTTGCATTATTCTCTTTCTGTTTCGCTATACTGACAAACATGTATTAATTTTAATAACACCGAAGTAAATAATAATGTGACGCTCCCTGTCTCCCCCCCCCCTTCCTCTTCGTATTATATTCATCAATACGCACCCGTAAACTTACCAGTGAAATGCACAGTTCGGAGAAGTGTGTAACGAGGACTGATGGACCCTATCATGCAAAAGGTGTTCCAGCAACAGGGGCCACATGATTTTGGACCCGGAGTTAGATTCAGTCATTGCATTACATTGTAATGCAAAATGAAATGAACGTATGGCATCTGTGGCCGGGAAGCCCCATCCAGGGGAGTTCGGCCGCGTCCGCCTGCTTAGCTGGGCGGGAACGCATTGCTGTTCAAGATGACAGTAAGTGCTAAGCGGGCCCGGGTTCGATTCCCGGCCGTAAAGGAGATTTTCTCCGCTCGTGGACTAGGTATTGTGTTGCCCTCATCAACATTTCATCATCATCACCCCATGTGGCGTCGAATGAAATAAGATTTGCACTTGGCGACCGAACTTTCCCGGATTGGACCTCCCGGCCAACGATGCCATACGCTAATTTCATTTCCATTGCAACGCAGGTATTGGAGATTGATGAGGATTGGTTTGTGGGGCGCTCAACTGCGCTGTTATCAGCGCCCGAGGTATTGAGATTGACTGCGAGTTGCTACAAGTTTAAGTTGTAGCTATAAGATGCAAGTTATCGGTATCAATTAACTAAAACATATTCAATTGTGATCATTAGTAGCTCATATAAGAATTCTCAGTTTAGGATCCTCTACCATCAGCATATTTGAACATGAATGTACGGGACACTCTGGATACGTAGGCATTTCTATCATTCGTTTCCGAAACTGCGGAGGACACACTGTAACAGCACACTTCAAACCACATACTCAGACCAGAGGCGGGACTGCAACCCGCTATATCTGCCTTCGGGAAAGCGACAGTGCTCAGATGCTACTGACACCAACCGGGAAACAATCTGGAGTGCTAATAACTCATAATGGCCCTGATTTCGGCACACACCGTAGACTGCGAAATTCAGTAGTGAACAAATAAAAACCTATTATTAGTAGCCAGAGCTTTCATTCTACTGCCTCACTTTAGCAGCTGAGAAAGATATTCAGAAATTACAGGAACTTCACTTTATGCAAACAGATACGGTGCTTTCATCGAAACCAATGTTGATGCGTAATTATGGGAAATTCGACTGCAAAATCAGGTAGCTAAAACATGCAGTCTATCAAAATACGTACTGACATGTTTGACAACAACGTAATTTCATGAAATAGAGTGATGAACAGTCATAGTTATTGCCACAGGTGTTTATGTGAAACCTTTGTGCCTGTATAAGGCATTGAGACATAAAATGAACTGGCTCTGTACATTTTATGTTCAGCAATTTCCATTTTGTCATAAAGAAGCTTAAATTAATATTTAAGAAATGGTTCAAATGGCTCTAAGCACTATGGGACTTAACATCTGAGGTCATCAGTCCCCTAGACTTAGAATTACTTAAACCTAACTAATCTATGGATATCACACACAAAAAAATGGTTCTGAGCACTATGGGACTTAACATCTGTGGTCATCAGTCCCCTAGAACTTAGAACTACTTAAACCTAACTAACCTAAGGACATCACACACATCCATGCCCGAGGCAGGATTCGAACCTGCGACCGTAGCAGTCGCGCGGTTCCGGACTGCGCGCCTAGAACCGCTAGACCACCGCGGCCGGCTATCACACACATCCATGACCGAGGCAGGATTCGAACCTGCGACCGTAGTAGCAGCGCGGTTCCGGATGAAGCGCCTAGAACCGCTCGGTCACAGCAGCCGACTAATATTTAAGAACAGCAGTATTTAATACATATGCCGAACTGTTTTCATCAGTACTTTTAGAATCTGTAAGATGAGTTACTTTAGACTTAATTTTCGATATAAACGATCATGTCAGTCGGCACCATGGCGAATGCTGCGCTGCTTTTGTGCATCAGACAAAGAATAAGACCGTTCAAATCCGCGTGTGTCTATTCTCATTTAGGTGTTCCGTGATTTCCGTAAATCGCTTGAAGCGAACGGTGAGCTGGTTCCTTTGAAAGGGCACGGCCGATTTCCTTCCCCATCCTTCCCGAATCCGATGGGACCATGACCTCGCCGTTTCGTCCCCTCCCCCCAATCAACCAGCCAACAAAGAAGAAGTAGAGTGTGTGTGTGTGTGTGTGTGTGTGTGTGTGTGTGTGATAAATTATGAATACGTAAAACAAATTTTTAAAAAACATGCTCAGGGCAGCTGCAGCGTCCAAAATGCAGTCGATGTCTTAATGACGTGCTCATGACGATTTAAATATACGCGTATTATGCCAAGTAAACATTGGCAAAACTCTGAAACCCGTATTTGTTTAAATGAAAGTATGTAAAAAGTGGGTGGTTGCTTGTTTCTCGACGAATAAAGTATCATAATCTGATACGTGTATTATCAGATTCGGGTCCTCATTGTGTTGTAATTCTATGTATAAAACTTACTTTCGAAGTAACAATAGTTTCGAAACTTTCTCCTTCGGCTCCTTCATCCACGGTATGAGATACCTGTATTGTTTAATACGTTCACCATACAATCGTTGATTTTTATGTTTCAAGAATGGGAAAGAAAAAACGCCCTTTCGGAGGAACCATCCCGGCATTCACTTGGAACGAATGAGAGGGAATCACGGGAAGAGTAAATCTGGATGACTGGACGGGGATTTGAACCATCGTCGTCCTGAATCCGAGTCAAAGAGTGCTAACCACTGCGCCACCTCGCAGGATAATTTAACAAAACGCAGTCATTACATCTTCTCAAAAACGCTTACCGTTTTAAAGTTTTCTGCCTTAAAATATTTTGATAAGTAATCAAGGATATGGTTCAAATGGCTCTAAGCACTATGGGACTTAAAATCTGAGGTCATCAGTCCCCTAGACTTATGAACTACTTAAACCTAACTAACCTAAGGACATTACAAGCATCCATGCCCGAGGCAGGATTCGAACCTGCGATCGTAACAGTCACGCGGTTCCGGAATTAAGCGCCTAGAAACGCATAGCCACCGCGGCCGGCGGCAATCAAGAATATTTTCACGGAATTACAACACATTCTCCAATGCACTCAAGATTTCTGCTAAATTACTAACTATGAATGAAAACATTCTAGTTTAAATGAAATGACCACCCTGCTTGCAAATACCTTAAGATGTTTGCAGACAAGCTTGGCTTTTGGCTACATGGATGCAGGAACACTCTCAATACCGTCACACATACTGCCTGATGAAGATGAATTTCAGAAAAATCTCAGAGTTATGGCTATAATTAAATTCTTGTCCTGGATTACTATTTCGTCATATTCTTCACAAAAATGGAAAATTTCAGTGGCAACTTCAAGTGTAAATGAAGCTGTCTTTCTTAAAGACTTCAACAGCTGCAAAATATATCAAGCTTATGCGTCAAGTTAGTATCACCATGAAACTAAATTCTTCATTTCGCATACTCTAGCAATAAAACTAAAATGGCCTTCATTTACAAAAAATAAATCACTAACTGCAGGTACTAGGTTTCCTATTTCTTCTGAGTGTGAGAGTGAGGATCAAAAATTTGCGCGAACAGTGCGTGTGTTACTCATAATAGTGCCTTGCGTCACTACGTAGTCGCTTGCTACGTTGTAGCAAATGGCTTACGGCCAGCTACGCACAATTGGCTATTTCCTCAATCCTGCTAACTCGTTTAGGACAAACACGCAGAATCTTTTCTGTAAAGTCTTGGAGTGCCAAGTTTAATCCTAGGAAATCCGATTATAGCGACCTCAACACTATTACCCTATTGCGGCAATCAAGCAATTAGAGTCAATGCACATTCATCAAGCTCTAGCGCTGAGAGAGTGAGAGAGAGAGAGAGAGAGAGAGAGAGAGAGAGAGAGAGAGAGCTATTGAGTGCACTGTGTCAGCAGTTTACACTTCAGCTTCGAGGAAACCGCATACGTTAAGAATTTATTTTTTCCGTAACTATTCCTACACACCAACTTACTGAACAAATTTTCTTATCACGCCTTACAAATGCTTCAAACAATTTGTAACTGAAAGTAGCTTTCTAGAGTACGTGCTTATTTTAAAGATCCACGTTGGGAGAGGTTTGGGACACTTCTTAAGCCTGGCTTAAGCTTGGTCAGTACATTTTTCGGACGTCCGCAGAACACAAAGCCTCTCATCTCAAACAATCTGAACTAACTCACGAGTATTGTTTGCTACACACTACGTCTTACTTCTGTATCAAATAACTTTCTTTCAATAAGTAAATTTCACTCGGGGCTGTTACAGTTTCAACTTTTTGTTTAAGAAATCTGGCCGTATGCATTACACAGTAAGACGGAAAATTACTCATTGACGTTTTCACATCCGACAATTTCATGCCGTAATGTTAGTATCATTTATACTCATCCCGTCAATGGAAGGAAGGAATTATTACAATGTACAGACTTGTCAGTAATATTCCTCCGTTGTTTGTTAGGTCAAAACTCAATAAAATGCAGTACCTTACAATTGTTGACAACCTCACGCGGTACTGAAACTTGCACTAACGGTGATGCATTAAGCAGATAACTGTTTAATCGCACAGAATCTTAGAATAACTACGCAGCACCTGTAATTTTATTCCGAAAGAAACCCATTTCAGTTATTACCAAAATGAAGCGTAACAGTATTGAACTTCGAGTGATACATGTGCGTATTCAGTGGTAAAGAACTAAAGTGCTTGCGTCATGCGCCAATACGGTAAAAAGAGGTTTGTACGCAATTAAGCGCGACGGCCCAGCGTATGTGGTATTCCAACTTAATCTTCTCCGCGTATTACAAGTGCGAAATCACGTACTGAGCGCACCGGAGGTATCTGTTCTGACTAAACAACTGGCAAGAGAAAAAGTCGCTAACTTTTAGGGTGCATACTGTAAGTAGCATTTACAAAGCTAATAAGACTGGATTGTCTCTGACAACTAGCTTAGTGCGTCATGGTTAAACTAATAGTTCTGTCACAAAATTGTACTTTCATAAAACCATTCTTAGCTATTGTATATTACAAGGAGAAAAATATTGCTGCAATAACTGCATCACCCTTCAATAGCAACACATTCGTATAATTGTGTGGTTTTCGGTAGTACTATCACACAGAACGACAGTGTTTCATCAAAACGTACAGCGTTTAAGTCAGCTGACAGGGTACGTCCTTTGGTTGCTTATGCATTCCTTGCGTAAAACGGTAGAAAATCTATTTCCAAGATAATATATAACGTATTTTGCATCGGCTAATTATTTCAGAAGCGATTATGCTTGCGTTATCCATCTATGGGATGAGATTTTACGCAAATAACGCTATTACGCGATGTCAATTGGTTTTCCTAAAATGTGTTCAAATGGCTCTGAGCACTATGGGACTTAACATCTATGGTCATCAGTCCCCTAGAACTTAGAACTACTTAAACCTAACTAACCTAAGGACAGCACACAACACCCAGCCATCACGAGGCAGAGAAAATCCCTGACCCCGCCGGGAATCGAACCCGGGAACCCGGGCGTGGGAAGCGAGAACGCTACCGCACGACCACGAGATGCGGGCCTTAAAATGTGTCTAGCACGAACGAGGTGAAGAGCTGCCCGAAAATGTCTTTCTTCTTCGTCATCTGTAGTCAAATATAATGTTTATACTAGTGTTATGGCAAAGGCGCAAAAGGATATAAGCCTCTCTAATCCCAGAAAAAAGCTAATATTACATTCCAACTATTTCTGTAGAAATCCTTTCTAGAAATGTGGTGTCGTTCGTCCCAGACACCACGTCGGGCGCACCAATTCCTAATTCATAGGTTGGCACCAGACGTTCCGAATACTGCCGCCAGAGATAGGTACGCTATCTCAGTGTATAAGAGGCCGACGCAAGCTCTCATTTGCCCCCTTGAGTTTTGTGTTCTATGACTGCGGATACTCAGCATCTTTCTCTCTCAAATGATTATAGTGTATTACCGACTTGGCTATGGACTTCCACTATTTGGACTGTATTTTGGAATCACTGCACTTGTGTTCTGCAATCCATTCAACGAAGTCTACCTAAATTTCGTGTGTCTCATTCTATGCTTTCTGCCTTCGAAGCCATACATCACCATCTGATACAATTCCGTCGAGCAGTGATTCTACGCTTCCGTGCTATATTTTCGCATATAAAATAGTTTGTTTTCATGCCCTGTATCACCCTTCTAAGTTCGTAAACGCCGTTTTTCCATAGCCTGCATATGGTATACAAATATATTCAACATGAACGTACCTAAGATATCATGTACCAGAAACAAGTTTTCGAGATGGAATACTATGTAAAGGTGACAACTAATTTGCTTAGCAGTTAATAGCACTAATTCTACTTTTAGCACTTTTTTCAGTGAACAGTACGGTGTACGTACATTCATTTTGGCAGTAATACACTCATGGAAATGGAAAAAAAGAACACATTGACACCGGTGTCAGACCCACCATACTTGCTCCGGACACTGCGAGAGGGCTGTACAAGCAATGATCACACGCACGGCACAGCGGACACACCAGGAACCGCGGTGTTTGCCGGCGAATGGCGCTAGCTGCGCAGCATTTGTGCACCGCCGCCGTCAGTGTCAGCCAGTTTGCCGTGGCATACGGAGCTCCATCGCAGTCTTTAACACTGGTAGCATGCCGCGACAGCATGGACGTGAACCGTATGTGCAGTTGATGGACTTTGAGCGAGGGCGTATAGTGGGCATGCGGGAGGCCGGGTGGACGTACCGCCGAATTGCTCAACACGTGGGGCGTGAGGTCTCCACAGTACATCGATGTTGTCGCCAGTGGTCGGCGGAAGGTGCACGTGCCCGTCGACCTGGGACCGGACCGCAGCGACGCACGGATGCACGCCAAGACCGTAGGATCCTACGCAGTGCCGTAGGGGACCGCACCGCCACTTCCCAGCAAATTAGGGACACTGTTGCTCCTGGGGTATCGGCGAGGACCATTCGCAACCGTCTCCATGAAGCTGGGCTACGGTCCCGCACACCGTTAGGCCGTCTTCCGCTCACGCCCCAACATCGTGCAGCCCGACTCCAGTGGTGTCGCGACAGGCGTGAATGGAGGGACGAATGGAGACGTGTCGTCTTCAGCGATGAGAGTCGCTTCTGCCTTGGTGACAATGATGGTCGTATGCGTGTTTGGCGCCGTGCAGGTGAGCGCCACAATCAGGACTGCATACGACCGAGGCACACAGGGCCAACACCCGGCATCATGGTGTGGGGAGCGATCTCGTACACTGGCCGTACACCACTGGTGATCGTCGAGGGGACACTGAATAGTGCACGGTACATCCAAACCGTCATCGAACCCATCGTTCTACCATTCCTAGACCGGCAAGGGAACTTGCTGTTCCAACAGGACAATGCACGTCCGCATGTATCCCGTGCCACCCAACGTGCTCTAGAAGGTGTAAGTCAACTACCCTGGCCAGCAAGATCTCCGGATCTGTCCCCCATTGAGCATGTTTGGGACTGGATGAAGCGTCGTCTCACGCGGTCTGCACGTCCAGCACGAACGCTGGTCCAACTGAGGCGCCAGGTGGAAATGGCATGGCAAGCCGTTCCACAGGACTACATCCAGCATCTCTACGATCGTCTCCATGGGAGAACAGCAGCCTGCATTGCTGTGAAAGGTGGATATACACTGTACTAGTGCCGACATTGTGCATGTTCTGTTGCCTGTGTCTATGTGCCTGTGGTTCTGTCAGCGTGATCATGTGATGTATCTGACCCCAGGAATGTGTCAATAAAGTTTCCCCTTCCTGGGACAATGAATTCACGGTGTTCTTATTTCAATTTCCAGGAGTGTATATTCGGCGAAAACTGAAGGAAAATACTCTTGTGAGAAGACCTATAAAAATCAAGACCACAGTTTCACTTCCACTGCTACGAAAAAGTATAATAAAGAAGCGAAAAACCTACATTAAGCTGTCCAACTTGCCCTTAGCTTCTAGCATGTACCCCACATCTAAGCTGAAGGATTTACTGAAAAGTTTAAGATGGTGTGTATCACAATAGCCTCAGTTTAAACGGCTTTCGAGTACCGACACAATTAACTGTTGCTTCAGTGTCTCTGTACCTACAGCCACGACCATTCAACATACAATGATGAACAGAAACATTATGGTTAACTACTTAATAGCGTGTTGGTCCATTAATGGTATATAATACAGCAGCGGTCCTGCACTGCATGTATTTGAGAAGTCTTTGGTAGGTTCCCAGAGGTATGTGGCACCAGATGTCCACGTATAGGTCACGCAATTCCCGTAAATTATGGGCTACCGGTTAGAGGGCAATGACATCCCCCGGTGGTGTACCAGAAGTGTACTACGGTGTTCGTGTCAGGCGAATTTGATGGTCAAGACAACCAAAGTTCACTGCCATGTTCCTCAAACGACTGAACCACGATTCTGGCCTCGTGACACAGACAGTTATCCAGGAGGACGATGCCATCACCGTTGGGATGGACATCAACCATATAGGGATGCAGGCTGTCCGCAATAACGTTCACGTAGTCCACAGATGAAATGATGCCTTCGAGGATAACCACAGGTCCCATGAAAGCCCAAGTGAATATTCCACATAGCATAGTACTGTCCCCACCGGCCTTGCGTCAGTGGTGCAATGCATGGTTCGAACAGCCGTTCGCCTGGATTGCCATGTAACTGGACACCACCTTCGATCTGGTGGAACAAGAAACGTGATTCATCCAACAAGGTAACTCGTTTCCATTGATCCCGGTCCAATCTCTATGACCCATTGCCCAATGCAATGGTAGTTGAATTCGTTGGGTTAACTTAGGAACACGTGGTTGTCTTCTGTGGAGCCTTTTGTTCGACAATTTGCGATGAAAGGTATCCTCCGAAACACTTGTGCCTGCACCATCGTTTTACTCCGTCGTCAGATCAGCCACAAACAGCAACTTATCCTGGTATAACGAGCAGGCAAAGCCTCCGATCTCCAAGTTCTGTAATGAGGCGTGGACGTCAGACAGCAAATCGCCTACTCTTTATTGCAATGTCCAACGACGTTCCAGAGATGTTCAGGACAGTAGCACGCGAACAGAAGATCACCTTCGCAGTTTCCGAAATGATCCTTTCCAGGCGCCGGACCATCACAATCTGGCCTTTGTCAAAGTCGCTTCTGTTAGTGGATTTCCCCATTTGCGACTCGTATCGTCGCTAGAATGATTCCTCATTTATCTCTGCTGCATTTACACACACATTCCTTACCGCGTCGCCTGCCCGTAACGTCACCAGATGGCATTCAGTTCCGCGGTGGGCAACGGTCATGATGTTTTGGCTCATCAGTGTACACCGAAGTATTTGCCTCAGCTGTATATTATCACTCGACGAAAAGAATATTTATGTACTCGGCCTCTGACGAAATACTGCAAGTGTTTGCGCTTCACTGGGCTCCTTGAAGAAAAAGTACTTAAGGAAACGATGTACCACTCTTCGTAATTTGTATTCTACGATGGTGGATGTTCTATCAAGATTATTTAAGAAAGTGAACCACTACTTACTGTATATAACTTCCATAATCCGACTTTCTTTGGAGTTCAAGGAAAGAGAGATACCTTCAATGGCAAGAGCGGTTGTAAATATGCTGCAGAAGAAGAGGTGATTTATGCAGTCCAGTACGGCATGCCAACAAAGTCGTACAGCCATAATAATTTTCTGTGGTGGTACGTGACAATTGTCACATTCTACCTGTACCAATTCTTCCAGATACAGTGAAAATAAAGACGACGATACATCCAAACCATCTAATAACCTATTTGGGTACACTAAATGTGCTCTATAGCACATAGTGTGGGAAACCCTAGTGAGAAAATGTAGATGCCTGCTGCAACAATTGTAAGAGCCCTAATGGACCAGAAATGTATAGAAATTAATGAAGTGGTAGCAGTTTTAGTGTAAGACGTAAAGAAACCTCCGACTCAAATACTGCACGTAGAAAATTGGTGTGTACATAAATGACGGACGACGACGACGACGACCCACGCCATCCTCACTTTTTAAAATAATTCGACTAATCGTTCAAAGGGCATCACTTAATGACGCTCTGCCTGTTGCCTTCTTATACCGAGCATTTAGTTTATCTGCACAATTAGTTAAAATAGCCAGTGCCAACATGGCAGGTCCACTTCAACGTAACGATTTCGCTGTATTGACATTCTCTAAAATGGACCACGACGTTGGGCATTATTTTAACACAAGAGCAAATACAGACCTGTGTCGTCAGATTTTACAGAATTGTTACGGTCTTGCTGACAGCGGCATTTTTCGAGTTACGTCGAACTTTCGATGTGCGTCACAATCACATCAGCCTCACCATGGAATCTGGAAGTGGGAAAGGTGACAGCGAAAACAATCCTGATATATAAATGCAAGAAAGTGGAACTTCGGAAGTACACATTATGAGGGAAGGCTCACCAAGACTACGTAAGGCAATAGTACAGAAGCCCTTTGCACATTCATAAGTATTTGTTTATACCAAACGAAAACTTTTGTCTATAAACTGACTCATTTCGCTGTTTAAACAAGCATTTAATGATGATAGTGGCTGAGATTTCTTGCGTAAATAAAATACAAGTTCGTTTTACATTTAGTGTGTGAATATTCCATCACGTTGTAAGCGGCTCAGCGTTACTTCAGCACGTTAAGACTGAAAGCTTGCGTGCTGTGAGATGGCGGAGGGAGAGAGTGTTCAGGTGGTGACAAAGGGCGTGCAGCAGGAAGGACGGGCAAACAATGCGTGGGCGGCGAAAGAGAGAGAGCGGGCCCGCGCCGCCAGACGCAAGACGTTTGTCTGCTGTGTATGGCAACGCGCACTACACTACATCTGCACGCGTCATTACACGTTTCAACAAACGGATTTTCAGCACTGAACTACGTGGTCCCACAAACTTATCAAGTCTGTGTGTAGGCCAACAAGCAAGATCCAATTGCTAATAGGGCTATTACTGCCCTCTACGCCCGATACTAGGTATATCGCTCATCTATCCGGGCTTGCAACACGGTGTTTCGCTTTAATTACGTTAACGAGAAGCCCTTTTTTATCAACAAGCTTTTTATATGTTACAGAAATTGTGCAATGCTGCTTCTGGATAGATCACGTTGGAAGTAATTTACCGCTGCTTTCCTTCTATATATTACGAAGCGTGTTGAGAGACTATCCGATAAGGGTGTGTCACGGATGTACTCTGAGGTGACAGAAGTCATGGGTAGAGGTATGCATGTATACAGATGGCGGTAGTATCGCTTATACAAGGCATAAAAAGGCAGTGCATTGGCGGAGCTGTCATTTGTGCTCACGTGATTCATGTGAAAAGGTTTCCGACGTGATTTGGCAATTAACAGACTTTGAACGCGGAAAGGTAGTTGCAGCTGGACACATTACCTTCCACCACGGACAACGCAATGGCTGACGGCCTTCACTTGACGAGCGAGAGGAGCGGCGTTTGCGTAGAGTTGTCAGTGCTAACAGACAAGCAACACTGCGTGGAATAGCCACAGAAATCAATGTGCGACGTACGACGACCGTATCCGTTAGGAAAGTGCGGCGAAATTTGACGTTAATGGACTATGGCAGCAGACGACTGACGCGAATCCCTTTGGTAACAGCACGACTTCGCCTCTCCTGGGCTCGTGACCTTATTGGTTGGATCCTAGACGATTGGAAAATAGTGGCCTGGTCAGATGAGACCCGATTTCAGTTGGTACGAGCTGATGGTAGGGTTCGAGTGTGGCGTAGACTCCAGCAAACCATCGACCCAAGTGACCAACGAGACACCACTGGGCAAGCTGGTGGTGGCTCCATAACGGTGTGGCCTATGCTTACTTGGAATGGACTTGGTCCCCCGGTCCAACTGAACGTATCATTGACTGGAAATGATTACGTTCGGCTTCTTGGAGATTATTTGCAACCATTCATGGACGTCATGTTCCGAAACAACAATGGAATTTTTATGGATGGCAATGCGTCGTGTCACTGGGCCACAATTGTTCGCGATTGAAGGACATTCTGGAGAAGGATTTGGCCACCCATCTATCAGTATGAATTCCACTCAACATTTATGGGACATTATCGAGAGGTCAGTTCGTACGCAACATCCTGCACCGGCAACACTTTCGCAATTGTGGCCGGCTATATACCAGAATGGCTCAATATTTGTGCAGGGGACTTCCAACGACTTGGTGAGTCCATGTCATGTCGAGTTGCTGCACTACGCCAGGCAAATGGAGGTCAGACAATATTAAGAAGTATCTTATGACTTGTCACCTCACTGTACCTCTACATATATACTATTCGAACCACTATACAGTGCAAAGCGAAGGGAACTGTGTAACAGTATCAGCATCTCACTATGATACTTCACTCAGAGACAGAGTGAGGGAAAAACCGATGACTACACGCCTCGATATGTGCCCCATCTTTCGTACCTTAACCTCGTGACGCCTATGCGAGGAAAAGTGCTGGCGGTGACTGTTGCAGTATACACCTCCCAAACCGGTGTCCTAAATGTACCCCCAATGGGGTTTCGAGTGGACTATTCTGAACTGTTACCATCGTGGCAGCGCGTCTCTCAATTCGTTCGACGTTTGCTGTCAAGCCGACGTGACTCTGGCGCAGCACTGTAGGACTGGCAGCACTTGCGTCTTTTAACATTTTCATTTACAGATGCACCACAGGTTCCCCCACAAATCAGAGTCTTCCATTCACTTTCTCCAATACTGATTTGGCACGTGCATTTCATATCGTTTCGTAGTATTACCCCTAGAAATTTGAACTATGTTAAAGGCTCCAGACCATTACCACTAATATTGTAATCGGATACTACAGTACTTTTTTCTCTCTTTTTGTTAAGGGCACTATCTTACGTTTATACAAATTTAAAAATAGTGGCTGTTCTCAGAGAATTTTGTACCAGTCTTCCTGCGTATCATTCATCGATGGCAATTGCCTAGAGACAACACAAGCGTCAGCGAATAATCTAAGTTTATGTATAGTAACAACACTTGTGCTCTTATTACGCTTCTTTGGTACACATCCAATGGTACTTTCGTTTATGCTGAACATTCGCGGTCCAGTATAATGCGCTACATTCCATCATTCAAGAATCCTTAGATACATTCAAATATTGTTGCGAGAGTCATTATGAGCCTAAGGCGGTTAACAGTGCACGATGTGGAACAGTATAACGCTTTTCGGAAAATCTGTAAGATTAAATTATCTGCTTACATGGTTACCATTTTTTAAGATATCTCGTGCTAGAACCTGCCTTTCACCCGAGCGGTTTTTTAGGAATCCGTGCGGAATCTTTGGCGGAGGCCTCCATTCTCCATGAAATATATTCAACGTTCCTGCAGCCGACGGACATTAGAGATATTAGTATATGATTGTGTCCATCCATTCTCTCAGCCTTCTCACCAACAGACTTGATCTATGATCTTTTTCAGTCACGCGGAACTGTTCGGCGCGCAATGCAACATCGCTGAATATGAGCTAGGAATGTGACTGACAAGGGGAGGCCGCCAATTGTGAAATTCAGATTCGATTCATACTGCGCATAATAAAAGCTCATGGCCAGAGGTGTAATGTGGCAAAGCACCAAGATGCACTTCTCAGCCGTTGTCGAGAAAATCGACAGTTAAAAGAAACCGCTGCCGTCAAATACTCTACGATTAATTGCGCTCTACAGCGTCGTGGCGCAGCGGTAAGCGCTCAGGTTCGTAATCCAAAGGTCGCCGGATCGAATCTCGCGCCATGCAATTTTTTTTATTATTAGTTTTTTGTAATAGATATATATATATATATATATGTATAAACTATTTATGAATTGCTTATGCATGTTGGCATGTTGGTGAAGGCGGATCGCTCTCCAATTGTACCGCCTCCATTTTTCCGTTTGTTTAACAGGGTGTACTTAAGCTCTCACGTCCGCACCGATTTTCGACGATGTTATAAGTTGCGCTATGGACCGCATCTACCTTCTTTCGAAGTTAGCAGGCAACTACGCTGTTATCCGGCGGCTCGTTTCGGCCCATTCAACATCTGTCCTTCAAGTGTAACGAGCGAATAACGGAGTTTATATTTCATACCTGCCACAGCAAATTTGTGTTCGTGGGGTCTCTATTCTAATTCGAACGTTTGACTTACGCTATACGTATTCGTTTCGGAATATCGTTTTTACGTCTTCCGTTAACTATACGTGGTTAACATTATGAGGACAATTAATAACATTTATGAAATACAACTTTGTTTGCGGAAAACAATCATCTTCGAAGTCGCCAGTTTTTCCATGACAAACGACTTTCAACAACTTATTATATGCATAATTGTTGCAACAGATTGCCGGGAATTGTGTGTGTGTGTGTGTGTGTGTGTGTGTGTGTGTGTGTGTGTGTGTGTGTGTGTGTGTGTATACACACACATTTGAACTACAAAAAACAAATACTAAAAAAAAAGGTTGCATGGCGCGAGATTCGATCCGGCGACCTTCGGATTACGAACCCGAGCGCCTACCGCTGCGCTACGACGCTGTAGAAAACTATTAATCGTAGAGAGTATTTCACCGCAGCGGTTTCTTTTAACTGTCGATTTTCTCGACAACGGCTGATAAGTGCATCTCGGTGCTTTGCCACATTAAACCTCTGGCCATGAGCTTTTATTATGCGCAGTATGAATCGAATCTGAATTTCACAATTGGCGGCCTCCCCTTGTGAGTAAGTGAGATATCCGAGGAAAGTAGAGGGTGAAATCCAGCGCCGGCACACTGCCTACTCGTTTCTAGTGGCACCAGGAGAGCTGCAGCACATTATGCCGCCTTTGACGAACAACGGCCACTGGTTTCTTATCTTCAGTAAATAATAATGGCTCAATCCGTTCTAAATCATTTTTATGTATGTTTCCGATGGTTTCCGTATAGCATTTCTGCTTAATGCTGTGGCTAAAGTGGTGGAGTATCAATGGTTAAAATAGTAGAGTATTATACAAAATGCTTGAGACATACGTGCTGCGCAAGGTGGTGAGGGTTGACAAGGCCAGCTTTGGTTCTACGAAAAGAACTACAGTTTGGTGACATACTTAAGCAAACGCAAAACATTGTTAATAAACAAAAGCTGGATGACACCATCTTACTCGCAAGCGCTGGCTACCTCTGCTGCGCAGGCGGGGTGAAATAAATATGGAAGATATCAAGAAGTACTCCTCTTCCTGTCTGCTTTTATTACCTATAAAGTGCTCGCCACGCGGTATTTAAACTTCATGGATCAATTTTGGACCATGTCCTACGAGCTGCTTTATGATTCCCTGAGCAAATGCTAGTAACGGTATATGTAATTTCGACGACGACACGAACACAACTGCTGATATATTTCGAGATTGCCTATAATAAGTAGAGTCACGTAACTGATTTCATTATCTTCTGGACCCTGGAATCAGCATGACAACAGCGCCCACTGATCAATGAAAAAAAATAAACTATAACTAAATAACGAAACGAAAATGTGCAAGACAAACTAGTGGCATTTTTTCCATTTGCTTTCATATTAAATAAAAAACAGTTTTCATCCTTTAATTTTATATTTGATCTACGATGTTTTCTAACCTTAAGGGGCTCCGGAACGCCCTATACTTGCAATGTTAAAATAACGCTTATAAATTACATCTTTCCTCACAAAGTATTTGAGGTAGGAAGTTGAACATTTTACAGATTATTTATTGGAATATGGGCTACAACTTAACACAGGGATTTTACAAAATTTTAGTTCAGTTATTAAAGATGATTTTTTCAATTGTAATGAAAATTCACAACATTTTTTTGCAATTTTTTATTTATATATTCAAAAATATACAGTTTTTTGGAAAAAGGCTGTGTTAAATTATGCAGAAGGTACTATGTAACATTTACTGAAAGTTTGAAACAAATATGTTTGGAAGATCCTTAGAAAACATGTAATTAGTATGAGAAAATAAAAGTTTTGGGAATCGAGCGACAAAGATTGGATTAACTTTTTAGTGCATTCCAGGTCCATAGGATGGATTATCTTCATCCTCTGCAAACTCCTCCTCCAGCTTCCTCTTGTTCCTCCTCCTCTTTACTCTTGCTTGTATTTCTAGACTCTTTACAGCCCTGTGTGCAGCCCGAAGGCGTTCCTTGTCTAAAGCAAGCATCGCTCGTACCATGTTAGAACCTATCTTTATTCCCATATTTCTAAATACCTTTGGCTTTCCAACATTTCTCGTTTTCTTAAAAGCCTTCAGAGGATTTCTAATAACTTTACTTTTACTCATTATTATACTTCAACAAAACAGAGACTCAAGAAACAGAATTAATTACGAATATTTTCGAGATAACGACAGAGTAAATAAACATGAAATAATCGACAATCACACCAGCGATATATATTGAACCATCACAGGTTAGCCACAACACATATTTTATCTCACATCACTAAAATGTACCTGATGAACACGGACGTTAATAATAACACCATTTGACAGCAGTTTAACAGCGCCACAGTGGGTCACGCCCATGTAGAACACATTTCAAAAAAAATTTAAAAATAGTTGTAGTCTTCGGAATTGAATAAATTATATATCTATTAAAAGGTAATAGTCTGCAGATTCAGAAAACGCAAAAAAGTAAAAATTGAACTTTTCATGATTTTGAGCCTTTCCGGAGCCCCTTAAGAGAACTGTTTACGTTGCAACACATCTCGATAAATGAAATCCGTTCTCTCCTGCAGCTGAATGATGTCGGTAGGCCTTAAACATAATGTTTCATGTTATGTAACTGTTTAACAGATATGCCTGAAGCCAAATTTTTACTTCTACTTAAACTGCCGCGTAGGGCGTACTATTTCTTTGAAGCAGCTCATCGTCAAGGCAAACTGCGGAACAGGGTCATGGCGGGCCGCTCATGTTCAGTATTTGAGAAGATCAGAGCACATCTACGAACACTACTTTTCGACAAGGTCATAGTGTTATCGACTGATGGCTAATCACTAAACTCTTCACACGATTCCTGAAGTACATGTTCATTTTTCTCGCATCCAATGAAATGGAATGAAAGTAACAATTATCGGCATTGTCAAGAAATAATCCTTAGCAACCAATCCACATCTGCTGTAACTGCATAAAGCGTTCTCTGGTACAGACTGAAAATTATGCCAGCGTCCGCCACGTCCTACCGAAACTAAATAGCGAAGGGAACGTAAATAAAACAACGTTGTATATTAACATGCTAAAGATCATTGCATTTTAAAAAGAACACAAAATATCAAAAGAAATAGCAATTCTCGACGCTATTATCACTGAGGAGTTCGCGTTCTTACTAGTATCACACTCGGCGAGCATTCGTCAACAATTTTTTAAAAGAGTAAACCGCCATTTGACGGTTTATTACTATATCTTCTGTACCATCTAAATTTCGGCTTTTATGCCACTATCAAATACAGTGCTAAAAGCTGTTAGTCCATTATTACGTCGTGTCTGCTACGGCAGTCCAAAGCACGTATGGCATAACAATGGTCCAACAACTTTTAGTATTGTACTTGATAGTGGCACAGAAGCCGAAATCTAGATGGCACAGAAGATAAATATAGTAATACGCAGTCAAATACTGCAAGTCTGTGGCTCAACACCATCAAAAAAATTCATCAAGTTCGCACGCTTTGTCGGGATATTCGGTAGTAGCGTGTGTGGCTTCACAAAGGAAAGTGCATTATGAAATCTAGTACGTACGACACTGATACCGTCACTTTCTTGTATTTCCTAAAAAGGAAGTACGCAATATTTGTCTACGCACGATTTGGTTCAAATGCTTACCACACGTGTCTGCAGGACGACAAGTAGTTCACGTCACCGGATTCCAATGAACTTTTAAGAAATAGTTAGTGGACAAATGGGCCCAAAGTTGTGACACATTCCTTCAGAAACTTCTTTAAGTTCCGAACGTATTCCGCAGGTCACGCTTCAATATGTAGTATTAGTGATCAAAAATATGATTTCCTATGAAAATATACGTTGCTGGATAAAGAAAACAGTCGTATAACAAGAACTACAAGTTCCGGTACTGAACTATATTTATTTGACCATAATAACTGCCGATGTGCATTTAACGTAGTAATCCAATCAAAGTTTCGGCCCGCTTCCGAACAACAGTATTATGTTTCAAGGTTTCTGTACGTATGTTCGTACCAGTGCCCCTTGAACTTTGAATGAAAATGACTGCTGGCGCAATAAGACAATTGCCTAGAACAAATTCAGTTAGCGAAGTAAGGAGAAAAGAGGGTGGATGGGAGGGAAAGGAGATCGACTTCTTTCGCATGAACGCACACAGTAGCTTATAAAGACACGAAAGAAATTGTCGGATGTAACCCACGGTTCAGTTATTTCGTAGCTAAATCGCTCACCGGAAAAATGCTGAAGCTAACTTTTTATTGAAACTGAGTTGAAGTCGAAATCTCGCAGAAGTTGTTCTTCCGGCCCGGCCGGCTTTTCATAAATCTGTCACACAAACGAAATTATTGTTGAGACAACGTTTTAACTGACAGTGTTATTTCTGACGCTCACAATGTAGTATTAAAAAATGTGGAGATTAGAGTCAATAAAGGAAGGCAACAAAGTTAAACGTAAAGAACAGCAAGAACTGAATGTCAACAGACCGAAGTTATTTGCTGTTCCGGAAGGCACTTGCATGACAAATGTTCATTACGTGAGACGGTTTGATAAAGGCTTTGAGGATATGTTGATGCCAATAAATATCGAGAGGACGTGGGTCAGTTACTAGAAAAATTGGTTCATAACGGTGTAATGGCAGCTTCTATAGGATTCAGACTAGATCTTTCACTAGTTTCGTAATTCTGAACATACGTACTTCGAAATTTCTTCTAAGTTCTTAAATAACAACAATACGCATTTCATGCAGCAATGCTATTTTTCACGTTAAAGTTTTTTTCCCTCATCACATCAAAGGCTAGCTTATTCCATACCTAACCAACGTTGACGAGTTTCCTGTTTTAGAGTAGAAGCGAATCTGTAGATAATAGACTACAATTCTTCCGAACATACTTCAACCTTATCCAGGAGACGGTATTGATTGCGAAAAGTGTTTAAGTAAAGAGAAACCACACAAGAAAGATCTCGTCGGCAGCATTGCTCACCAGTGTGTGATGATACTGGTACACGGAGCAGCCTCTGCTACCCATCTTAAGGTCGCTTACGGAGTATGAACGTATATGTAGAGTGGTAATGTGTGACTTTGTTAACAAATATGAGGAGATGCGTATTACATCTCATTAACTCCCATTTTGGCATGAAATTTATTTTAAACCCTCTGGATCAAAAGATAAAAACAAGCCAAGAATTATTCTAGATTTGACAAATACAAACTGATGAATGCGGTAAATCTTTTCTGAAATCACTAATCCGTAACATAACAGTGTAACTGTTACGACTCAGGCGCTGATAAAGATATGTATGTGCTTTTCCAGGAAAAGCACCCCAAAATAAACGGTAGTAGTAGTAATACATGACAATGACGTTACACGCCGAAACAGTCTGTTGAATAAAGATTCGTTATTGTAAATAGCTGTCTCGTGCATCTTTCCAATAATCATGTCATTATCAGGCATATATTATGCTTCTGGTCCCAAAGAAGAAAAATTGTTGACGATGTGTCCAGATATAGTTTGAAAAGTGGTTTTAGATTTTGCGTGCCATGATTAGATTTATATTCACGTTGTATTCACATTGCGACCTATTCTTTCACGCAGTAGATTACAGCAGCATTGTCAGAGGTAATAAAACAAATTGAAACCGAAAGTTTAATTCAGAAACCTGAAAATCGACTTCAGTTCGCTTTCCACAATCAAGCAACCCACAATGTGAAAGGAAAATATTGTTTCCACCTATCTTCGGTATAAAATGATTGTCAGCAGCGCTTTAAGAGACGAGGTCTATTTCTTGTTTGAAATGTGTTAAGTACTTCACCCTCAGAAATATGAGAAGATTCGTACACTGCAAAGTAGATCTCACTGTTCCCTTAACCAGTACAAAAGGTACACGACCTTTCTCCCAAAATCCAGTTATGCGTAAATACGTTTCTGTAGAGGATACAAAATTCATTGTTACTCAGTACTGTTCCCTGGTCTTTAACAACATGTGTGTTTAGGCAGGACAAAAACCTGCCAAATCAATCGTAGCATTGGTAAATGTACGTTTGAACACTGAACTTTATTAAGCTCAGAAATGTAAATAGCAACGCAAATTATTAACGAATAACTATGTCGCCGTTATTAAGTATTTCAGCAATCCCTCTATCCGTTATCAAATCTAGACTTCAGTAAAGTTAAGCGTTTTGATCTATACTTTCCATTTTTTAAATAAATGACTGCAAGGTTTTTTTTACAGGCTGCCGCCGTACACTGTACAAGGTCGGAAGTTTCCCCGCACCAGGCAGACTACCGTGACGCACCTTAGAGGAGCAGCACACGAGTCATCGAGAGAAAGCACTCACACACGTAAGCATTCAGGAATCTGACAGCTGTAGCCGACGCTCCGTCCACTGTACATATTCTGGTTTCAGTTGCATCATACCATAGCACAAGATACAGATAACTTCGCTTGTTGATCTCAGGAACACTGATGATAGGAGGAATGCAGTAAATGTCACAGCTAAGTTCGAATATAACACCTATTAGCCGTACTGGATAGCTAAAAACTGAAAGTGATTAAATTGTACTTCGCAAGGTGCAGTGAGGCCCAACTGTGTAGCTTCAGTCGACAGTCTCAACCCGAGACCCTTTTCCTACGTCTCTAACTTTTTTTTGCAGTGATCCAAAAATTTTATGATCAATCCCGAGCTAGTGAGGAGCATACGGGTTTTGGAGCAACGCCAGTAAGCATTACACCCCCACCTCAATTCTTTAAGGAATCGAACTTCCCAGTACAAAACAGCTTCAAAGATATTATTACTTCACAAATGAGTTCATGTGTTAAAAATTTGACGTTAAGCACATAAGCGAGAAAAGGTTTAGAAAAGGTTTGAAATAATGTTCTAAAGTATGTTCGAAATCTGTAATTCCTCGTATTCTGACACACTGGATGAGTGTAGTTCAGTAATTTGCAACCGTTTTAAGAAGAATCTAATTTTTACTAGTATTTTGCATCTCTCAATGTTTTTGACGTGGTATCTCCTGATCCATGTGTTATACAATGATATAATTTTGCCGGTACCAGTGGCATATGTGGATACTGTCTGCAAAATGTGTCTTTAATAGAGCTAGTAGTAAAGACGTAATAAATTAAAACTTAATGCATGATACTGGAGTTTTATTCCATTAACAGCGAAAATTTAGTAAGCAATAAACTTTTTTCTAAGATCATTTTGTGGGGTATCTCAGCGAGAAAAAGTTTCCTAAGGGTTTGCAATTTTGCGTAAAATTTGTTGGAAATCGTTAAGTGTTATTCTCAAATACAGGGCGAATATCGTCTGGGTAATTTGCGTCCCGCGAAGTTACGCTGCCTCAAGATGATGTTCAGATGTGTGTGAAATCTTCTGGGACTTAACTGCTAAGGTCATCAGTCCCTAAGCTTACACACTACTTAACCTAAATTATCCTAATGACAAACAAACAAACAAACAAAAACACACACACACACACACACACACACACACACACACACGCCCGTGGGAGGACTCGAACCTCCGCCGGGACCAGCCGCACAGTCCATGACTGCAGCGCCTAAGACCGCTCGGCTAATCCCGCGCGGCCCCCTGCCTCAAGACATACACAGTTTCTAACTGTAATACATGGCTATTCAGAAAGAAGGAACAGATTTCAAACATTTGTTGCTTCCAAACTGCGAAAGACAGAAACAACTCCAGCGTTCCTGGAAAGAGAAGAGCTCAATTTTTTATGCATTCAATGTGAGCACCATGCGTCACACGGCAAATATCAAAACAGTGGCCCACTTCCTGCACGAAGTAGTTTGTCTCTCGTTACTGAATCCACAGCTTCAACAATGCGATTTCGCAGACTTTCAAAAGTGTCAGGCATGGGGGGGGGGGGGGGGGGGGAGGGTAAAAATGCAGTCTTTTACTTAACCCCACATATGAAAGTTTTCTCTTAGCACGTCCGACGTTACCTGAATGACACCATTCCAGGACGTTGGATTGGAAGAGGAGGAGCAGAGGACGAACATCGCCGGTGGCCTCCCAGGTCCTCAGGTCTCACACCTTGTGACTTACCTGTGGGGTTACGTAAAAGACCGCGTTTTTACTCTCCCGTACGCCTAACACTTGAAAGTCTGCGACATAGCATTGTTGAAGCTGTGAATTAGATAAGGAGAGACCAGCTGCTTCGTATGTGGCCACCGTTTTGATATTTGTTATGTAACACATGATGCTCACATTGAATGCATAAAAATTTGAACTCTTCTCGTTCTAGGAACAGCGGGATTGTGTTTTGTCTTCTGTACTTTCGAACCAATAACTTCCTGGACTTTGGTAAACGAGCCGGCCCCGGATCGAATCCGCCCGGCGGATTAACGACGAGGGCCGGTGCACCGGCCAGCCTGGATGTGGTTTTTAGGCAGTTTTCCACATCCCGCTAGGTGAATACCGGGCTGGTCCCCACGTTCCGCCTCAGTTACACGCGTCGCAGACATTTGAAACACGTTCGCACTCTTTCACGATTTACACTAGATGCAGACAGCTGGGGTACACCGATTCCATCCCTGGGGGGTACGGGGTGGCGACAGGAAGGGCATCCGGCCACCCCTAAAACTAACCTTGCCAAATCCGTTCTAACCACGCCGACCCTGCGATCGCTGCGGGACTATGGCGTAAGTGAAAGAAAGAGAGACTTTGTAACCAATAAATTTTTGAAATATGACCCTTCTTTTCGAATAGCCCTCTATTTGACTTACTGTATTAAATATTTAACATAAGCTTATAGCTCTCTATGAGCAGATTGTGACAGCATTTTAAAATTTTAAATTCGGTTTACAACTGTACGAAGTACCGAAAAAGCAAATGTTGTTGCCGCTGGAAGGCGTTAGACAGGCAACCTGCAGCTGATAAGGTGCCTCAGGTTAGCCTTTTAAGAATATAGATAATGCTCCTGTCTAATTTAATTGGAATGCATGACAATTTTAATAAATGACCTATATTTTACTGCGTTTCATCCTTAATGTGAAGAAAGAAATATCTACGAAAATTGACGAAGTCTGGAAATTTGTCTGTCAACGGACAGTCACCGAATAGTCACTACACGGTTGTGTTAAAAATTGATTTTAGTGAATATCTCTGTTTATCAGTTAGGAAGACTGCCTATTCAGGTATGTGATCGCGATAATGCACCACCGAGAGCCACCCGCCCAAGAGCATTCCTCATGATGCAGTCCGTGGAGAGCTTCAGCTCACAGAACAATGAAAAATTAAAGATACTGACGAAGCAAACTATACCCACTTGGCTTAAGACGCTTCACGATTCATCAGCGGCTCAATGCAGATCGATTACCGCTCGAAACCGGCCAGGCACATACAAAGTATTTCCCTTACTTTTTTCAGTAAATTTTTGCATTCTGGCAAAACGACAAAATCACTATCTTTCAATATACCGAAAAGGCCCGTGAAAAAGTTACAATCGAATCTCAGATTAATTAGCACAGTGTACCAGTACGATGTTATGACAAAAATACTCTCCTGAGTATACATAACAACGTTCACTGCGACTTTAAATGGCATCCCAGTGGCCTGTATTAACCAACGAATGATAGAGTGCTCGAATTTACTTCCTTCTTTTCAGAACGCGAAATTTCAATGAAACACACACTCAGAGACTTCATGGGTTGTAAAATTACTCAGTGTTTAAATAAATCCTGAGACGATCAATTACAGTCGGGAAACCTCCACCAGCTTTAGCTTCAGGGTCAAGTTCACTTACGTTATTTCTGGAACAATGCTGATTTGTATGTTGCGATAACATCTGGAATATTTACGTACCATTTGGAACAGTTAATATATAACATACTATCATCATGCGAAAAATGCTGAAAATAAACATGATGACAGGTAGAAAACTAGATAACACAATTCGACAAAAATATAGTCTTTGTAGTAACCCCTCTAAATTTACAGCGTAAGGACGTTTATTTATTCCTGACGTTTTGGATACAAGCAACGAATCAACACATGTAGATGAGTAAGTTGTTAACTAATTATGAAATATTGCGTTGTCTATTCTAAAGGCTGCGCTACACGTATTAGAAATATCAAAACATTTCGTAAATGAGCCTTCAATTAAAATGCTTGTTGAACCTATTTTTGAACCTGCGAGGATTTCGCGAACTAAACTAAGTAAAAAGCATCCAATTAGTCAAGAGCTATCAGAAAGACTGTGGCAGAACTCGCGGACTACACAGTCGTCTCTCAAAAGCTTGTTCACTGAGCCCTTCAAGTTACTGAGGTTGACTACAACTATGTTTTAACGTAATCTGTAGTAATTACAGCACTCTAAAAATTCTAAAAAACAGGCAGAATTGTACATCTACAGTAATACTCGGCAAGCCACTACACGGTGTGTGGATGAAGATAGATAGTAATATCTAATACCCGTTCCCTGTTATAATCGCGAATGGCGCGTGGGGAGAATGAGTGTCGGTAAACCTCTGTATTAGCTCAAATTTCTCGAATTTTCTAGTTTGGGTCATTCCGCGAGAAATATGTGGGAAGAAGTAATACGTTGTTTGACTCCTCCCAGAAATTTCAACGGTAAACCACTCCGTGATCCACTACGCCTATTGTAGCGTTTGCCAGTTTGTTGAGCATCTTCGTAACGCTCTCCTGCCTACTAAACGATCCCGTGATAAAGCGCGCCACTCTTCGTTGGGTCTTCTCTTTCCCTTCTATCAGTCGTACCTGTTAAGGGTCCCAGGTTGATGAATAATACTCAAGAATATATCGAAGATGCGCCTTGTAAACCGCTTGTTTTATGGATGAGTTTAATTTTCTTAAAGATTCTTCCTATGAACCTCAGCTCTAGCATTTTCTTTTCGCAATATTTATTGTATGTGGTCATTTTACTCACGTTACCTATCACAGGTAAAACGGAAAGAAGCATCACGAGAATACGAAGAAAGAGGTGGCAACTGGGTACATTTGCAAGCAATATAAACAGGCGAGTGTATTCTTATAAATGAAGGGACGTCTGGGTACGTTATCTATACAAATTGCTGGCACACTGTTTGAAAATTAGTATCCATTATCAGCAGATCTACTTAAGTTCAAATGGTTCAAATGGCTCTGAGCACTATGGGACTCAACTGCTGAGGTCATTAGTCCCCTAGAACTTAGAACTAGTTAAACCTAACTAACCTAAGGACATCACAAACATCCATGCCCGAGGCAGGATTCGAACCTGCGACCGTAGCGGTCACGCGGTTCCAGACTGTAGCGCCTAGAACCGTTCGGCCACTCCGGCGGGCCATTCAAAATAAATCCATTGCGTAGAAAGAAAGATTAGACGTCAGCGTCACGTGAAATGAAGCACAAGTTCTGACTGGACAAGGATATGAATGGCAGGACACTGTGGCCAGGATTCCTCTTATGTGATTTAACACCTGGGACATAATAATGTAAGTCCAGACACAGGATGCGTTTAATCACGAGCTTGTTAGTAGTCAAGAGGAGGCTCGACAAACGCTACAAGAGATGCTTTTGGTATCAAGGAAAGAAATGATAATTACGGTACAATCAGAGGGTTTAAGGGGAGAGGGAGGGGGATAGAGAAATACAATGTACCCTTCGTACCTCATGATCAGCTACCATGACAGGATGCTCAGAAAAAGACGAGTGTGTGAGCACAAGCTGGGATAGGCAAAGGAAATCGGCCGTCTCCTTTTCCAAGGGACAGTCCCGGTATTTGCTTTAATCGTTTTAGGGGAACTACTCGATGACCGCACAGGGATTTAAACTCGCCCCGTTCTCGAATATGAGACCAATACCTGAACCATTGCGAGATCTCGTTCGGATCTGAAGTACCCACCGCTTCCCCCAATCGTTAATCCCTCCAAATTCCGTACATCTTCGCAACATCCAACCAATGAAGGACAAGACAGTGCATACGGAATGTTGTATGCAAGTTACCATCTCTGTAGCAGTCTTATTCTTGTTCCAACACTGCTACGAACACTCTACGAACAGTCAACATAGATGAGGCTTAAAAACGGAAAAACGGAGTGCGCCTGAAAACGTTATCTCTTAGCAAACAGATAACAAGCACTGTGAAAACTAAGTCGGCTACTGTATCTTCTTAACTGGCGAATCGTGCAGATTCTAGGCTATTTCTAAAATTATCAGCTACGTTCCTGTACGCCCCTGAATGTAGTTGTCTGTACAATTTAAAAAATACAGGAACGGAACAGAAATAAATAAAGGAGATAACAGACGGGTGTTAAGCATGTCCCACTGATCATCACCCCCTAGTAGTAAATAAAAGCAGTTCGTTCTGAAAGATCAGCGGCGCATTTTGCCTACGCAGCTACTGAGAACGAAAGGGGAAATAAAACAGGCAGTCAGTACTAGACATAAGCCGTTAGCGGATAGGCGCTTGAAGAGCAGAGCGAGTGCGAGTCTGCAGCAGGGCGGAAGAAGTTAAGTTGATGGCGACATTCCATATTGGGAAGCGGCCAGTCTAATGAGATCCGGCGCCTGCATGCACACGCCTCGCTGTTACAAGCTAAATTAAATTCCAGTTACGGACTCGCGTTTGCAGCGAGCCCATCATCGCGAAAGCACTTGCAAACTGTTATACCCGATACACGTTACAGGCCACTCTCCAAATTGCTCGGCTCTATAATTTCGCACGCAGCAGCCCATTCCATGAATTGTCTTTTTATTAGAATCGATCGAAATTACTACGTTCAGCAAGAGCGTGCAAGGGTAATTATACTATGCAATATCATAAATAAGAGACAATAATTTTGTACGATGCGTATGAATAAAGTAAACATTTCAAGTTTCTCTTCGAACAGCTTACTAAGCTACCAACGTAAAGAACTTCCGTCCAGTACCATCCAACATAGCGCTTTACTTCAGTTACCTAATTCAGATATCCTCTAGTCTTCCAAACTACGAACACTGCTATTTGACAGTTCCTCAGGCAAAACAAACACTTGATGTGTCGAGAACTGATTAGCGTCACCACATATAAATGACCTCAATAAGAACTGAAACCACCTCTACGTAAAGAAAGACCTTACATGATTAACAGTATTACAGAACGTCGCACGTCTGTCTTGTGTACAATACGAATCATCGTCGTCGTCCGCGAGCAAATCGGGTCTGATTTCGTCATGGGTCAAAAATTGCAGGAGAAACTAAATTACTTTTTCTGGCCAGAAACTTAATTTACAACAGCCTTTATTTGTCTATCATACTCTTACATATGAGAGCATGAGTTTTGTTTTCTAATTCTCTTAGTTGTGGTACCGATTTCTCTTTATTACCTGTGTTAAGAAGTGACGTTTCTAAGTTAAAAACATAATTTCTATTCCTCATGCCCGAGTAATCAATTAAAATTCTATGAAAAGTTTTATAGTGGAGCTTCTTTATGTACATTTCGATTAGGTACTTCAACTGCTCACAGTTCCTTGCATCTTGTGAAATACGTTACACGGCGTTCAAAAAAGCCTGTCTTTGATAATACGATGACAATGCCAGTTTAGAACCTGTTAGAGGGACATAAGAGGAAGGTGGGTTCATCAGAGATATCGGGTAAATTGTTTTGTTTCATATTGAGGGGAATGATTGTTTTTAATGCATCCGCACTGCTCCACCGTATATACAATTATTTTTAAGTTGGAGCCTTGCTTTCAAGGCCTTCGTTCTGATGCTGCCATTTCCCACGTGGATTAGCACCGTTTCAACGGGACGCTTCACTTACTGATACACACCAAGTTGCCCGAGGAATAAGAAAAACTATTCTACACTTCCCAAAGGGTTTTCTTTTAAAATGTGATCTACGTTAGGGCGAAGGAGACGAAGTGGAGAAATGTGATCTAAGGCCTCACCGAATATTAATCCAAGAAGCAATGTAACGCTGTGTTCAACGAATAGCAAGAGTTTTAGTTGACACTGGATATTTTTTGCTGGTTGGTTGATTTGGGGGAGTAGGGAAGGCAGTCTGACGTGCCCTTTCAAAGGAACCATCCCGGTATTTGCCTGAAGCGATTTAGGACAATCACGGAAAACGTGAATCAGGATGGCCGGACGCGCGTTTGAGCCGTCGTCCTCCCCGATATTTTTCGAGACCTCGCAACAGGTATGAACCGACTTAAAAATGTGTAAATGTGTAACACAGAACTACACCGAAGTATTTGGACTTGCATTTTAGCTTCATGTGTTCGCCAGCTACCACTGACATTTCAGCATCACATTGCAGCTCCTGGTCCTCCTTCGCACCATCACGTATGTATTCCAATACGGTATATATCTGTAAGAGGACAGGAACGCTTTCTTCCCCGTTTACCACAGAAGAATCACGTGTGCCACTATATTCGTATCTGTCTAATATGCGACACAAAATCTGCGGTGAAACAAATTAAAACATTATGTGATAACTAAACACCGCAGCTTGGCGTATGCCAAGAAATCCGTTCTGAGCTTGTACCAACATTTAGCAGATGTACGAAGAACAGCCAGTCCACACTAATTATCTCTATCTTTTTTGCAGTAAAACTTGTATTTACGAACACTTTCAATTTCACACGGATGAGTATTGTAAATTGAGTATGGAATGGACTATTTAGTAGAGTCCGCTAATTACTGTTACCAACTTTACAACATAGCCACTGAAAACAGAAGAGATTATCGCGACACTATTTTTTTATTTTCACGCAATGTACTGCAACTAAACTTTACCCTAAACCGAAACGTATAATACCTGAAAGTATACTTATTTCTGGGCCGAATGATGTTTACACTAATACGATCTCGTCAATTAATACTTTTGTTATGTCATCACTACATTTCCACACGGTGTTATGTGTACTCCAATCGTAAAATTCCTACTTTCAAGCAGTTTGATATTCTTAAAAAATTAAAGGCTGATGATCCCATAATCACTAACGCTGTGAAAATTGAGAAGACAACACGGAAGTAAGGGCACATCATAAAATGTCCTCTTTAACAGGCGTTATGAAGAAGGGAATAAAGTTTAAGAAATGGAACATTCGTTGTTTCCCTCGAACACCGCAAAATACGACCCGAAGAGGCGAAAACTATTGTTTGAAGTGGGTTGTGGAAATAACCTGCAAAAAAACTGCCTGAACTTTACAGGAATCAAGGGAATAATACTGCCAACTGAAGGAAAATTGCGAACGGAAGTTCCGTATATAAAGTCAGATACAAAATTATATATCTCACTCAGCAGCGTTATATGTATATATAACTAATGAGCTCAAAATGTACCTCGCAAATATAAAATAAGGAAGCAGTTAAAACTTACAAAGTGTCGCAGAAAGAGCTCGTGAATCGCCGGTACATTACATGAACTGGAGAAGACAGGACAGGTGTTTCCTTTAATTTTATTGCTGTTCACTCTTTTGAAAGAGTGACCCGTAGATTTTTAGTGTCCCAAACCCTCACGTTTTTTGGAGACTATACTGCGTTGGCACTATAAAGACAAAATAAAAAATGCCTTACTCTGAAGACTTTCTGATAAGTTTATCCAAAAAGAGAAACATTTAGAAAGCACAAGCAACTTTGGGGATGCAAAAGATATGGACGACGGTGAAAAAACGAAGCTAGGAAGTAAGGACACAAAGCATATCATTGTCACTGACTAGAATGCAGTGATGCCTGTGTTGATTGCAATTCAAAATAATAGCTGATAAGAAGAGAAAACATAACTGCTTGCACGGCGTCACACTGTATCAAAATTTACCGTTCACTGTAGCTTCATAGCTTCACCAGCTTCTGCATTTTGTTTACTGCAGTCACCAAAAAGTAATTTTAGTCGAATTCGCGATTAGAATTACGAAAAAATACGGAGAAAGACTTCGGAGGCCATAAAAAACTTCTCTCCGAAAAGCATACATATATTTTCAGAACGCACGTTATATCACTAAAAATGGCAGTTTTACTTCAAGATCTGAGCGAATAATGCTATCATCTCTCGAATTCTATATGTTAGCGAACGATCCAAGGTTACGCCGAGATATTTTGGGAATGGGTTATATAACAGCAACTGATTTCGAAAGGAAATTTGCGGTTTATAGCGAGCATGCCTATTACTCAGATGGAAGGTGGAGGATTCAGTTTTATTTCTGGGGAGCTAAGGCATCAGTACTCAAAACAACTGCCCTCTCACTTGTATACTCTGTTGGAGAATATTGTAGCCCAGTATGGCTTAACAGCGCTCATACAGCCATGGTAGACACGCAGCTGAATGTAGCCATGAGAAGCGTATCCGGGACAATAAAATCCACACCCACAGAATGGCTACCTGTTCTGTCTAATACTGCACCACCGAAGCTACGATGTCAAGCAGCGTTGAAAAGGGAATGGGAGAAATGCTCCAAGAATTCCGAGTTACCGCTACACCAGGACTGTGATGCCACTCAAAGGCAACGTCTTAAGTCCAGGAAACCCTCCTGGAGACTTGGAAAAAGGCTTACTTCTGAAGGATTCCACCCAGAAACAGTATGGCGGGAAGAATGGTTCGCAGCCAATCACGATTCTGCAGGTCTCATTGCTGATCCTACACGAGTCCCTCCTGGATTCCACTTACCTAGGAGGTCGTGGACCACCCCAAATCGCATACGCACCAAGCACGGAAGATGCCAGGACTTGAAGCATAAGTGGGGAATCGCTGAAAGTGCCAGTGTGACTGCGGACACCAACGACAAACAATACACCACATATAAAACATAGTCACAGAGTGTCCCCTACGGAAATATGCTGGAACTCTGACCAGCATACATGAGGTCTCTGAGGAAGCAATCTCCTGGCTGGATACTTTAGATATTAACCTATAGTTTTTATTACAACTTTAAGCTCTGTTTGTCAATATTACTGTTTATAAAAAACATTTTCTCTTTTACATGTAACTCATCCTAGTGTTTTTATCCATATGTATATTATTGATTTATCGATCTAATCTAAGACTTATTACCATAAATGAATGTAATTATTTTATTTGTAGTATATGCATATTGCGTTACCAGTAACATCATTGCTGTTCAATTCAAGTAATGTATCCTTGATGCCAAACGAAATAATAAAAAAATCTCTCCAATTGAACTTCACACTGCACCTATTGCTTGATGTAAGTTATATAAAAACAATACAGTTCACTCTTAGTGCAGTTTCAGAGACGGAATACACACGGGTTAGTGATTTATCCCCTCAGAAACAGACCTGCGTTCCGATTCTAATGGCCACCTTATCGAGGGGGCGAAACAATCGAGTCACAAACGCGTCTCTGCCACTACTCCAGAGAGAAACTATGGACTACTAACGAAACAGTTATTCACCGTGGGTAACTCAGTCGCTAAGAGCACTGACCGCCGAAGGCTTACACTTGTCAGCATGTTTCTTAAAAGCGCACACTCGAGACCCAAGACATAATTATTTGTTTTCTTTTCACGTACGCCTGTTCGTAATAATCTTTTTATGATTGAATCCACAGCCGAATTACACTTCTTAAAGTAATGTCATTTTTCTGCTTGACGCTTTATTTTAAATAATTTTTTTTCTTTTTATTTACAAGATAATTTATCGCCTTCCTGTATTATCAAACCTGGTGATAAGAATAATAAAGGCTTACAGGTAGTTTAAAGTAAGTAATTTATTCTTCTGCCTCAATTACGCATTTTTAAATACATGACATGATTTTACCATATGTGTAAATTGAAGGTGGAGAGGGGAGAAAGGAAAGGAAGGGGAACGGATTATCGATGTCAGCTTCATCGGGGCTTTATGCGGAATCTGCAGCGACGAGTGAAAATGTGTGCCGGACCAGGATTCTAACCTGGGATCTCCTGCTTACTGGGCATTTGTGTTCACTACTGTGCTGCCCGGACAGTGCTTACCGCAACTGCGCGGACTATCTCTCCAGGCCTTATGGCCGACACATATCCCACCGAGCGCAACCTGTCCATATCCTCCATACACGCTGTTGTTAGATTCCCGCAGGAGTCCGCCCCGATAGCTGTGCCGGCACGGTAGCTCAGCGTGTTCGGTCAGAGAGGTGGTGGCCCAATGTAATAATAATAAAACTGAGTAAAGGAATCAACGATCAACTTGAACGGATGTCATGTGACATCCGCCCAGAGCAAACGCAACGAACAACACCGAAAAAAGTGAAGAGAAGTAAAAAGTGGCCAGCGCGACACACTGTTATGCCCAGGGGCTCGGGTTCGATTCCCGGCTGGGTCGGAGATTTTCTCCGCTCCGGGACTGGGTGTTGTGCTATCATCATCATCATCATCATCATCATCATCATCTTCCCATCGACACGCAAGTCGCCTAAGTGGCGTCACCTAAAAAGTCTTGCACCAGGCGACCGGTCTACCCGACAGGAGGCCCTAGCCACACGACATTTCATTTTTTCCCCGCAGGTCAGACGTCCGGAAAAAAAAAGGTAACACACATCCATATACGCGATTCGCCTCGATGGGCAACGAATCCACCTTCTCCAGTCAAGATGCACAATTACGTCTGACTATCTGCGGGACTCACAGTAGCGAGCATGGAGCATATGGACTTGGACTGCAGATAGGTGGCGCTCGGTGAGAGTGTGGGCCGGCCGAGAGGCGTGTTTAGATAGTCCGCGCAGTTGCGATAACCACAGTGTCCGGGTGATTAACGCAACTGCCCAGTAAGCACGAGATCCTGGGTTAAAATCCCGGTCCTGCACTCATTTTCACTCGTCGCTGCCGACTCCACATGAAGCCCCGATGCAGCTAACATCGATAGCCCCCCTCCACCATCAATTTACATATAATGTATCACAGCTGCGGATTCACCGTTGTGTCTGTTCTTTCGGACATATCCGAAAGAACAAACACCGCGCATTCATATAAATTATTTTATCTCTCTGGAGCATCTTCAGACTAAGTAGTTGCGTCAGCAAGCCGCCCTGTCTATGCGAGAACCCCGAATCAGAGTAATTGGGTTCAGGCACAGACAAGACGGGTTGTTGACACAACTACTTAGATCTGAAGATGATCCAGAGAGATCGAAACATGTAATGCAATTAAAACATGTGCAGCTGATACTAAAGAATAAAAGAGAACTTTTAGCTACGGGTAGCTGAAAAGACGCTGCCCACGTTGTTTACTTTTATTTCCAAAGATATTCTAACCATTTTTAATGTGTTTTGTATGCTGGTACAGTAACTAGATCCGCATATTTGTTGCACCTTTTTCGTTCTACATATGAAACTTCACTAAGTGATGTAAGTAACTGGAGCTTTATTTTTTAATTATTTCTTGTTTACTTTAACATGTGCGTAACTTTTGTTACCGTTCTAGCCACCTCATCACTTGGTTATATCGAAGGGGGTGAAATTATGAAATTAGCTAATCACAGAAAAAGACAACGTTCACTTCAAACGAAGGAAGTGTCATGGAGGAAAAGATTTATTAAAATAAATTCACGCTTGCGCACTGCTGTGTAACGGCTGCTTGATAATTATCTTATTACTAAAGCGACCGCACTGTAGTAGCAAGCGCTTCCCTGCAGCCAGTGGTGTGCACGACGTGGCACAAAACGCAGAAAAATTACATACTGGCTGCCAGTGGACGTGGAGCTCTCCCTTTCCACATCAGTATGCACAAGCCCATCACTTTTTTTTGCGCGGCTGCCTCCGTCACCCTCCAACAAATCAGTGAGGGCCGTACGAATTAAATTAATATCGGGAGTGGAAACTTTTAATAAAGGGTCGCTACTACAGAGCTGGTCCACGGGAATTATTCACGCAAATGGCGAAAGGTTTGCATCGGGCTTAGGTGCAGTTTGGAACAGCGGGCCATTGAAATGCGTGGCACGTGGAGGCGATGCCGGAGAGTGCGCCAGAATAGCGTTTGTGCAGGCTTACGGCTGAAGATAAGTTATCGTTGTTTCGTTAGGCGCGCACGCCGCTCTAGTCTGGCAGGCGGGCTGTGCCACACAGTTGGCGCTGCAAACAAACAAGCGTCATCGCCCACTGCTTAGTACATCGCAGTTAAAAACTGCATTTCGGTAAATCGCTACGCTGCTGTCTCGCTCAGATGTGAAACTTCCTAGAATGTTTCACAAACTGGCCCCTCTATAGAGACTGAAATTTTACTGGACCGGGACTCTGAATTCATACCTCCTGAAATGTATACGTCCGTATTATTGCTCCGAAAGTTTGAAATTACGCTTTGTTTGATACGTAATTAACAAAATTATGAAGTACTATTTTGCACATTTTGTCAAAGCTGCTTAAAAATATATCGATGGTACAGATTTCCTGTACAGCACACTTGAGCATCCGACTACGCTTCAAGACATACTAAGAAGTTTGCTAATGTATTTTGGATCATTAACGACACCTTCTTAAGGTGAGAACAGAATCCAAGTATCTGGAGTGAAGCTAGATAGAAGCATGCCTGGTAAAACGAGTAGAGAGGATTCAAAACGAAGCAGTGAAACACCTTATTCTAACCAACAAACAATTCAGTATAACAACTGTATGCAGACTCGCATGATATGTGCACGAGACGAGTATGTACAGACTTCACAGAAAAATACACGGACTGGAAAATCGTAAAGGAAGAAGATGAGCACAACAGATTACAGATGAAGACAACAACGGCAGAAGAGAAGAGTAAAAATCCAAAAGTTTACGGGGGTTTGATTGCTGACGCTTCCAAAAAAAATGGTTCAAATGGCTCTGAGCACTATGGGACTTAACATCTGAGGTCACCAGTCCCCTAGAACTTAGAACTACTTAAACCTAACTAACCTAATGACATCACACACATCCATGCCAGAGACAGGATTCGAACCGGCGACCGTAGCAGCAGCGCGGTTTCGGACTGAAGCGCCTAGAACCGCACGGCCACTTCGGCCGGCTGACGCTTCCAAGTACATTACTTATTTACAACAATATTTAACATTAATTTACTTGTTGGTTTTCGAACTAGAAATATTTTCACTTTTCTAACACCTGTAACAACGTATAATACATGTAGGCCATTTACAAACTAACTAAATTAATATGGTCTCCTCCTAGACTATCTCAAGGAACGTCACTAGCTGTGGGGCAGCTTGATAGAAAGAAAGGGTGGCTTGGATATATCGTCGACGTCACTTATTGGCGGCAGAACGCTAAGTCAGCTGGAGAAAAAGGGGTGGGAAGATTGGAGATCAACATCATTAGTGACTATGTATAAGTTGGTACGATAAGAACGGGGGAAGGAAATCGACCGAGTCTCGTCCAACGGAATGACCCCTACAATCGCCTAAAATAATTCAGAGTAACCACAGAAACAATATACTATTCTTCAGCCTCAACATATTGTATGAAATGCATACTACTCTAATAATAATCCTCGAGGACTGTTTTTTATGTAAATTAAAAATAAACTACACGAAATCTGCTCCGGTGGATTGTTATTACAATAATAAGCATTTCACACAGAAAAATAAATCTGTGTGTTTGTGTACAGATTCTACACGACCCTTCTCACCGAAACCATTACACCATAAGAAGTGTGTGCATGGATTTATCTCCCGTTACGCTCGGCCTTTCCCATGGCAAGTGAAGAACACTGATTAGGTAAAAAACATTACGAACCCTACCCACCGCGAGAAAAATCCACGTTTTCTCACTAGCTTTTCCCACACTGTATGTGCTATACAGCATATCTAGTGTACAGGTTATGAGATGGTTCGGATCTGTCCTCGTGTTTATGTTCACTGTATTCCGAAGAGTCCTGCACGGGTGTGTTTTGACATAATTGAGGTCATGTACCACCTCACAAAATTTTTCTGGTTGTGCGACTTTGTTGACATGGCGCACCTATTTTTTTTTTTTTTGTAGCATATTTACGACTGCTGTTACCACTGCAGGTATGCTTCTTTCCTTGAAATGGAAAGAAAGTCTGAATATGGAAGCTGTATAATTAGTGGCTGTCCTTAGATAAAGGCCAGATTGACGAAGACCAGATTGTGATGACCCGGCAGTGGGGAAACGGCGCAGCTTGTGGCTGTTGGCAAATATGGAAACTCACTGGACAGCGCAATTACGGATATGCGATTTGGTGTTGGATGTCAATCCCTCATCACAGAACGTGGAGGTCGGAGGCTTTGCCTGCTCAGTAAAGTAGGATAGTGGCTATCTGTGGCTGACCTGGCGACAGAGTACAAGGTTGGTGCAGGCCCAAGTGTTTCAGGCGACACCTTTCGACGCCAACCGTTGAACGTAAGGCTCCACAGAAGACGACACACACGTGTTCCCAAGTTAACCCAACGACATCGTCAACCACCTTTCCAGTGGACACTAAGTCATCGAGATTGGACCGTGGATCAATGGAGACGTGTCATCTGATTGGATGAAACACGTTTCTTGTTACACCAGACCTATGGTCGTGTCCAGCTACACCGTCATCCAGGCGAACGACTGTTCGAAAAACGCAGCGTGCCACAGACGTAGATCGGTGGGGACAGTATTATGCTATGTGGAACATTCATTTCATGGGACCTATGGTAGTAGTCTGATGCCATCCCAATGGTGATGCCATCTTCCAACATGGCAATTTTCCGTGTCAAGAGGCCAGTATCGTTTTACCAGTGGTTTGAGAAGCGTAACAGCGAACTTACGCTGGTGCTTTGGCCACCAAATTCGTCTGATCTGAATCCAATGGGGCACGTCTGAGAAGCTATTTGGCGCCAGATCACAGCCAACTAACCATCGTCTCAGTTTACGCGAATTGCATGACCTGTGCGTAGACTTTTGTTGCCAATACCTCAGGAAACCTACCAAGAACTTATCGAAACAATGCCGTGGAGAATCGCTGCTGGATTGTGTTCCGAGAGTGAACCATCCCGCTACTAAGCAGGAGGTCATAGTATCTGTTTCATTAGTGTAAATTAATGTAAAATTCACATCAAGGATGACCTGTCACCTGTGTCCGTCTCAGCCAGTTTCCGATCCAATGGTGCGAAGCCTCACTCATTGGATACAACACATGACCATCTAAAATGTGAGGTCGTAATGAGGTCATAGAAATAGGGCGTCAGATGGAGCTTGCCCGTGGGATCAGGCATCGTTCTGGTAAATGAACAGTTTTCATCTGCTCCGACTAATATAGCGCTCCACCCCAATACCGAGGTAAGCATACTAACTTGTATGGCCGTCGAAAGAAGTGACTGTTCGTCTACACGAGGTGGAAAGGATTGTCGATGCCTACAATCACTGTTTTTACAACAACCACACTACTGTCCCCAATCGTCAGAAGTTAAGTGTTCATTTTTCCCACGCGCTATTAGAGTGTGGAACGTTAGACAAACAGTCTACAGGTTGTTCGAAGAACCCTCTGACGAGCGTTTCAGTGTGAATTGCAGAGTATGTGGAAGTACTTAAGCACTGAGGATTTTTACTACCATGTTTCCTCCTACCGTTTGAGTAATCGTTGCATCTCACATAGGTAATTCCGTTAACGTTTTGCAACATACGAGAAAAGGACTGGCCTCGGATCATTCAAGGGGCCAATCCAGTATTCGTTTGATGCGATTCGCGGAAACATTAAATCAGGAAACTGATCTGAAGGTTGATCCTCATGAAAATAAACGCGTCATATTTTACTCGTCATGCAGAGTGCTAACACTAGTATGTCGGGCACAATTCTGTAAAATTGGTAAAGAATCAGTACGTTTAAACTGAAGAATTTCTGAAAGCTCTGAAGTTATGTAACTTAATTGCTGTAAGAATGCAGCACATGGAGGCTGCTTGTCTCGGGGTTGCATTGCTGCTGCATCGTAAAGACGAGCTGGTGGCTTTGAGTCACGTTTCGGGCATCGAAAGATTTTAAATGTGCTGTTATTGAGTATAGCAGAATATAATCGATGGATACATTAGATTGCACCGTTAGGTTCCTCATCATCTAAAAACATTAGAACGCAATTGGTAGAACGCACTGGATGCGAACTAGTTGTTAAAATCTGATTTAACAATAAAATATCCGGCGTTAGAGAGTGAGAAAGTAGGTGTAAGGTGGACACCTGATAGCAGTGACTTCAACAGAACACCCGTGAAAGGCACTTTGTGAACATAACCAACTTCGGTCTGTTTTCGTTGCAGATCAATTTGAAAACCAGGTAATTTCTACTTCACGCCATTTCCTCGTGTAACTATAATCACGTCGTCCATGCTGTTCTGTACGCTACGCCAAATTCCGATCCCACTACAAGCACGCACTTGCCTGACGTATCACGTATCGCTGTCGGTAGGAAAGACGACTTTCGACGGAAGAAACTAATTTCACTACTTCAAGATGTCAGCATCTACGGAAACTTCAGCAATTATTTATGAATTTCGGTGGAATGCTGACAAGATTTCAGAAAGTACTGAACTCTAGCACTTTCCATATAGTCACTCGTTTGATTTTGAAACAGAAATTTCCACAAAACAGTATTTTTTCATTTAGCACTGATTCCATTAGAAGATGTTTCTGAGATTTCTCTAAAATATTTTCTGAATCTACCTTCATAGTTCAAGTATACAACCTTTAACGGAGACGTTGTTGCATTTCCGAAACACTTTTCGTGACTTTCTGCGAATCATGTTTTAGCAGTACTGTAATTAGATATTGGAGTGGCCGTTTTCACATTAAAGAGGTTTTATCCTTTTTTCACCGGTGTAACCAAGACGTGATTAACGGTGCAAGTACTAATGAAATAACGTGTGTTCAAGCAGTTGTCAGACATACCTGCAACGAAGAAACCAAACCGATAGCACGGAAAGTACGTACCACGGAAAAAGGAGACAGCATTTCTTAGGCTTCCGTCCATTATTCCCAGACCACGTCACTTGACCACGATTATGAGCTCATCTTAATTCCAAGATTACCTTTTTCAGCGCTACCAGATTACAAAATTTCATTTAACTCTTATTGTAAACAATTTTATACTCGATTGACTATGGATCTGAGCGCTTATTTATAAAATTGTTCATTTTCAAACTGGAAAGCGGCAATGTTCGGGGAGGGGAAACTGGTGATTTACAAGAGACGTGGGTACCATTCACATCGTGACCTTTGTGATCTCGAGTATCCGCTGAAGTTGTAGATTATAAAGGCTCCAATACAACATGTTACCAAGTTCTTAACACCGAACAGAATTGTTATCAAATTCCGAGCTATTTAGGACGGTGCTTGGTGAGATTCTGTGTAATTTCTGAAACATTCCGTAGTTGGAAGTTACTTGATCTGATGCATATACTGAACGGGTAAACAACGGCATGCGTCCAATTAAGGTGTTTACGACTACAGTTTAGCTGGAATAACTGCGCCATAACGCTAAGCATAGTATCGCTTCTTTTATGATTGCCCTCAGAGTTTCGAAGATTCACTCAGCAGCAGCCAATTAATTCACAACAGAAACGGAGAGCTATTCAATTTACTTTAATATTAACTCAATTTGCCAGAATTTTCCTTGTGGAATTATGCTTTTCATTATCTACTGTAGACGTAGGCACCCCAAAACAACGAATAAGTAACATTTAATTCGTTCTGACTGGGAGCTACACATTGACGGTTGGTATACTTTTTACTTAAAGATTTTTGCTTTGAACGTGTCAAAAAATTATTACATTTGTCATGCATGTACAGTGCACCGTACCTTTTTTCCCAGTCAAGCAGTCTTTCACGCAAGTATTCAAGTAATTACGAGCGTAGTCAATGTAGTATACACTCCGGGTAGGCCACTGGTGGCCCGCAATTGGTTTCAATCCGGCTTGCAGAAGAAATTCCGTCTGAGCCTGAAATGAACATTTTCTCAAAAACACAAGTTTTGAGGCGTGGCGTGTCGGGAAAAGAGTGCCATTCACATCAGTGCGCTACCCCATCGCTACAGGTTTTCACTTTTATGCACTAGGAGCACTGCTATCGCGTCGTGACGAAAATGCCTTCGAACTTACGTATGCGAACCAGGCCCGCGGCTTACCAAAGGCTGTCCATGCCTGCACACTGTGGCAACTGCTGTAGGCTGTACCTCGAGGCCGGTTCACACAGAATGAATCAACGTTTAGGAGCAGTTTCCTGTCGATATCCAGATTATTAAAGCTATAGCGCTGGTTCCGTTGAGTAATTATGAGGAAGAAAATCGGCTGTAAATTTGTTGAAGGAACTATACCGAGTTTCACTGCATGTGGCTCAGCGAAACCGTGGCGTGCCTCGATGTAGATCCTTGGTCGGATCCTCCTGAGGGTGAGGCAACCATGACCCACTTGTCTACTTCGCGGGCTTCACGTTTGTCGACGGTGACCACCAATGTGCGATAACTGACTAGAGACAGCGACGGAATCAGATATGGTATTATACAGAATCAACCCGGCTGTCATTTGAAGACATTCAGAAAAATGTGAAGACCAATAGTCAAATGGCTCTGAGCACTATGGGACTTAACAGCTGAGGTCATCAGTCCCCTAGAACTTAGAACTACTTAAACCTAACTAACCTAAGGCCATCACACACATCCATGCCCGAGGCAGGATTCGAACCTGCGACCGTAGCAGTCGAAGACCAACAGTCACGGGAGGTACTAAGAAGGGGACCGCACCTACTCAGAACCGATTTCGTTCAGATTTACGGTGCACGTAGGGGTTGGTCAGAAATGAAAGTGATACAAAAGGATGCTCCGGATGGCGGGTCGTTTTGAAAAATATTTTTGGCCCTAGACGGGCGAGGCGTGAGCCATTTATGTTAACGCAGTTTACAGGTAGCGGGCGACGCAATGCAAAGAGTAAAGAATGGAAATCCGACGGTCATAGGGTTGAGCCTCTATGCGGACACACTGTATTTTCAATAATCTTTTCTGTAAGAGATAAAAGGAAACGTCAACGAAAATTTGTGATTGCGAATACATTTCCAGGAATTGACTGTAAGGCGTACATGAGAACTTCATATATAAAAGTCATTTTCATTATTTTACAGTTGATTTAGGCGTGCTGGGATGATATTCATCATAAAAAAGGTTTAGCAGTAACTTTGACATCTTGCACACATTACAAACGCAGCATTTTTACAATTACATGGTGATTTCGAAGGTTCTATAGAAAAATAAACTTTGTTTACATTCATGAAAGGTTCTCTCTCTCTCTCTCTCTCTCTCTCTCTCTCTCTCTCTCTCTCTCTCTCTCATCGAACACTGTAGCCGAGAACCGTGCGTAATGCATCATTTCTGCTAATATTGGCACTGGAATGTATTTTGAGGCAGTCTTCTCAGGATGTGATTTCTTTTTCGCTCTCGATGAGATAAAAGCACTTGTGAAGCTTTTTGATCTAATTCTATATCTAAAGATAAAAAAAAGCATCGCAGAGGCGCACTAGCGCGTGCCTTTGGGAGGGCATCTGTCTATTGCTGCATGATGGCAATTCTTTGTCATTTTGAAAAATTTCGTCATGAAATTGTCGATTTGAGTCAAACCCCTACGAGTCAGTCAGCTGAAGAAATTTGTCCTGCTGCACATAAGGCTTCATCACATAAGTCAAAATTTCTGCATGAGGTTGTTCCGAGTTTTCAAGATTGCTCATCCACCAAAATTTTTCTTTGCTTATCATTCTCAAGCCTTTTATGAAAATTTTAATACATACAAAATACTGAGCATTATTTGCTTTATTTGCAGAGTAAGTAAAATAAAATTACGAACGTTTCCCCAAAAGGGACTTGATCCCATTACCTTTGGATTGCCGTTCTTACCCGATTCGCTGCGCCAACCGCTGCCTACGAAATGGAAACTATGCTAACACAGAAGACTCATGCCTCGCTCCATCGCCAGCCGGAGTGGCCGAGCGGTTGTAGGCGCTACAGTCTGGAACCGCGCGACCACTACGGTCGCAGGTTCGAATCCTGCCTCGGGCATGGATGTGTGTGATGTCCTAAGGTTAGTTAGGTTTAAGTAGTTCTAAGTTCTAGGGGACTGATGACCTCAGCAGTTAGGTCCCATAGTGCTCAGAGCCATTTGAACCATTTTGAACCTCGCTTCATCCGCGCCAATTTTATTTTGATTTTGTTTTCCCTAAACGCTAGGCCATCTGGAGCTTCCAATTCTGGTCAAGTCCTGCACATATCAGAAATTTGGATAAACTCGGTGATGACGAGTTGGTGCAGAAATTCATAGCACAACTTCAGGAGACAGGTCCCAGAATATTATAAGATCATAAATCTAGAACGAACGAAGGGAGGGAGATTAGGGTTTAACATCCCGTCGACGAGGAGTTCATCAAACGCGGATCACACGCTCTCTGATTGAGGAAGGCAATCAGCCATGTCCGTTAGGAAAGAACCACCCAGACATTTGCCTTAAGCGATTTAGGGAAACTATAAAACACCTAAATCTGGAGAACAGGACGGAGAATTCTCGAATGCTAGCCGAGTGGCTTAAACACTGCGCCATTTCGTTCGTATAGAAATAGGCGAGTTTTTGAGCAAGAATACAGAGAGTATATAAAATAACATTAGCACTCTTGCTGTCTATGTCTTTTTTGAGAATAGTGAGAAAAGTATGGAAGTGTAATTACACCTCTTCAGAAGTAATTCGCGGGAGTTAGTGTCAAAACAGCTAGTAAATAGATCACTACTCAGAGAGGAAAACCTTGCCGTTTCTGGCGGAACGTGTTTTCCTGTCGAGGTAGCAGCCTACTTGTTCTTTCGCCTCATATTGTATTAGTGTTGCTTATGAACAGATTGTCGTGAGTATCTGGATCGCGAGATGGTAATAAGACCGCATTGGAGGCACTAAGAGTGTGTATCTTGTAGCAGTTTGAAAATTTCCGAAATATGTACGACGACTTCGTCGATTCGATTGCATCGTTCTGATTTTTCATCTTACCGCTGAAAGTGGTCATTGGTGCATATCTTTTCCATCATCTGCATGGTGTAATTTGCACTTGGCGTTCCGGGTAACCGTCGTAATGAAACATGCATATGAAATGAGACCGTACTTGCAACACGTATACAGAGTAAATTATGAGTAGCAACTTTTACGCAAGATGCTCGGGCGGTCTACACATCTATATGACATGACACACAGCGAGGAATTCCCGAAAAAACAGAGTAGGTGTACCTCGAGGAATGACTTTACCTTACATCTAAAAATATAAGGATTAGCGTAAACTTTTTTCCTTCGATTCTGATGGTAGGAACATTGCGAATGGTGGATGCTGCAGAACTCTACGCACTTGCTGTACGTCAGTTACGACAATACTAGTGTGGATTGGCTTTCCGTCTTTGCTTATTTAAAACAAATCGTAGAATGTAGTGTACGAAGAGAAGTGTCATCTCGTGAAATACATATGTTTCAACAGTCAAACAGGTCAGTTAAGCATTCCAAGTTTTCTACGAGCTGTATTTAGACATTCGTTATTCATACACTGCGCCCGCTTCTTACTCTAGTGGACAAACCAACTCTCAGTTCGGACCATTAGGCGAGGCTTCGTTTTTCAAGTGAAAGCTAAATATGATACCTCCAGCTCATCCTCCATCCGTCGCGAAGCAAACGGTTAATGTCGAAAGGTGAAAAGTGTTGTGTAACGCCTAAGGCAACATGGCGTTTCTGAATCATACAATAATATTCTTTCGTGGTTCACAGCGTATAAAACCAGCGAAACTCAGGATCTCTTCAACGATACTATGGTTGACAACTTCCAGGACAACCATCTGATATGGACACATTCACTTCTCGTCTCCAAAAGACTGCTTTACCACCAACAGCCGTTCCCAGCGATGCACCATCCACATACCTCGTCAACAGTTTTGTCAACTGCTTTGTTCGAAGGACATGTACGAAATGGTTTCCACTTCATCGCACTGTCAGGGAGTATCGCACTGCTTATGTTGGCCAAATTCTTGCATTGGTAATTCTAATTTTACCTTAACTCTGAATCCATATTACAACGACCAAGTGAAGTAAAACAGTTATTATAGCTCTGGAGTCGCATTCAGGATATGCAAACGTTTAAATCTCCGTCTGGTTATTCAGATACAGTTTTTCGCGGTTTCCCTAACTCCATGCGAATCATCAGAATAGTTCTTTTGGAAAGTCGATAGCCGATTTCCTACCCAATCGCGGGAGATCTGAGCTTGTGATTAATCCCTTTGGTCTTTGTCACCCGGAAACTTAACCTTAGTATTTCTTTCGTTGAAACTGCAATGCTTGCCGGAAGTGAATGGGGCTTTGACATAATTTGGAAATTTAAAACACGCGATAGTACTATAAGCAGGAATCCTACCACCTGGTTTGATACCCAATTAATTGACACCGGGAATTCTGTAGCTTTTGAAAATACTTGGAGGCTCACTTGCATAGTCACCGCATGGGACTGGGGTCTGTCATCTTTTGCGTCGACTGTCACAGCATGCCAAATGTGATTTATTCGGTAACCGGACTGAACCGGAACCGATCTCTGAAAGTGTCTTAAGGAAACTACTTCCATAAGAAAATCTTAACACACCGATCATATAATGGCGCAGCTCTGCAACAGAAGTAACAATTTGATCGCATGGAAAACTATTTTCCGAAGAAAAATACACACACACACACACACACACACACACACACACACGCAGAGACAGACAGACAGACAGAGAGAGAGAGATATTGATTTTCCTTTCTGATGACGATTCACTTTACTTTGGATGATGGTGCATGGGCTCAAGTAAATGTTCCATGCACAGTCAATACATCTCTTAGTGTCAATATCGGCACCCTGATTGTAACCAGAACGAAGCAATCGAATCGAGGGAGGCGCTGCACACATTTCGAAAAATTCTCTAATTGCCCCAAGAGACATTTCTGCAGTCTAACGCGTCTTATTACCATCTCGCGATCCAGATACGACAATACATTCATAAGCAACACTAATGAGACAACAAGTAGAGTATGGTTTCCATCCAAAGAATAATCCGAGTCTTCGTAAAATCGTATTGTGTGCAGTTGATCATGTAGCACAAGCAGTATTTCTGTTTACGATTAACAGAATTTATCATCTCATTATTGTACTAATTTTCGACTATTGTGACATTGTCAATGCATCTATTTGTAGCACGCTTCGGATCACCCAAAACCTGTGACGTTCATTGCCGATCTTTTCTCATTTTCTCAGTGTGTTCTTGTTTATTCCCTTTCAATGGATACCGTTTGTTTGATGAAGATCACCCGTCTACATTCTTCGTGTCTAGCCCATAAGTAATCCTGTAGGCAACTGAAGGTACCAATTGGTAAGATTTTTTCATGTCTTATTTTCCATTAGGTCAAGAACAGATCTAAAGCGCGAATATACTTTATCCAGCGGTTATTGGTATGATATTTCTTCTTTTTTCTAAGTTTGGCGAATGGTGCTTCCACGGCAGTCTCCCTGGACCGTAAAAAAAGAATGATCACTCTAGATTTTATTGCTTGAAAGAACCGATTCCGAAAAAAAGGTATATCTCCGCAAAGAACACGGATCCTTATTCATTTCACTGTTTAGTTGTATTTACGGTAACAAAATCTTGATGAAAAAGTATCCTCAAAGTTGCCAGTGATTTTCCAGGACATAAATGGTCATACGCGACCAAAGTTTAGTTGCATTATTCTTCTATTGTAACAATGTTAAAAGCACCGGGCTTCTTTTATCATCATTTCGAGCGATCTGAGGCTGACGCTAATTATGAATCTGGATTTATCACAACAATAACTGCAAACGATGAGCCACACTTACGTGATAATGAATTTTTGGAAAATGAATTACAAAAAGATTGTATCATTAGTAACTAAGTTTGCGTGGGAGCTTCCTAATTACGATGGCATTAACTTGCACATTTTTTTGACCTTACCATGATAGTATGCTTAGCAGCAAACTTAATTTTATACTTCGAACATAGTTATTATATTGAAAGAGATTTTTAAAAGCAGTTACTCTTCGTTGGCGCAACCGTGAAAAACTATAGAGTTTTCCTGCCTCGGCCCTGGAAAAAGAAAAACCTTGATCAACCCACAGGTACTGCTGACACAGCTAATAATGGTTTTCGCATAAACAATGCTTTGGCGCGTACGCTCGCTCAGGTGGCGTACGGTCAACGTTGGTTATTGTATGTGGCACCAAAGTAACTTTTGGTCGTTAATAGTTAATTCTGAAGTCCATGGAATAAGCTGAAGCCCATTTTTCCTGTAGCAAATTATATTGAGAGTATACAAAAACAAATTGTTTATAGATATGCATAAAGTGACACCATGTCTAGCAAAAGTTATCAAAACATCAGCGCAACCACATTCAATAATGGATATAGTGAATCGAACCGGTGCGAAATTGCTTTTGGCGGACAATTTTTGCATTGTTGGCGACATTACTATGACACTCAGCTAAATACAAGGAGAAATGTGACACATGCAATAATTTAACACTATCTAGAACCTGTTGCGGCAGATGAATTGAATAGCATGTATCGCGCACCATGTGATTTTAAATTTCATGAGACATGTGAAGCATGTTCCAGACTACAGACAGATCATGCAGAATAAAGATTGACAGCACTATAAGACAGTGGTTTCAAAGCGTCAGTAATATACTTAATTAACACGTGCCCTTTTTCCAGCTTTTCAATTATTATTATAATTAGTGTTTACTTTTCAAATGTCAACCTAACCATACTGCAATGACATATAAACATGGCGCGCCACGGCAGTCATACAGTTACCTTTGCAACTTGAAAATTATCAGGTCGTAGTGTTTCCACAATTTCTTGGTCAGCTCTCGTCTGCTGGCTAACTGACGACCGAAATCCATCCAACACGCCCTTGAAGGTGAACTTCTTCATTTCGAAAACACAGAGTCACAGATCCCCATTTAATTAGCGCAGCTTCATAGCTACTGCCGCCCCGTCACCACATTCCACAATACGAAACTCGTCTGCTAGTCGCAAATATGACTGCAGCGAGGAACGCTGGGTAATCCCGGGGAGTTGGCAAAACGTACTATGATAGTCGGCTACAGTCTTACGTATTCAACAGTGAGTTAATTTTAGTACTACAAAAAGCTTATTACAATATTTAATTGTGTATTAATTATTTTTGTTGAAGATAATCCTAAATACAGTAACTTCAGATATTGTTTTGATGCGCGGCAATGCGGTTTTGCTTATCAAGATCAATACAAACCGACTTCCTCTGCCGGTATCAGCTGACAGATTAGCTTGTTTACAGGAGGTTAGAAATAGTTCTTTCCAAAAAGAAGAAGACAGTTCCACAAACCAGAAATGTCTGTCAGAACATGGATTAATAAACTGAAAAGCTTCAGTTCGCTGTCAGTGTTTAGAGAGGCTGCCACAGGCAAAAAGAAGTCTTACAGGTTAGTAGAACACCTGTTTGCAACCACGTGTGGTTATGTTTCTATTCCGTGGTGTCGCGTCAGGATGATTCAGCAAAAAGTTTATGTAAATTTCTGGCTATAAAGGTGTACTGGAATTGGAGAAGCGTTTTCCTGACCTCAATTAGAGAGGTCAGCGTAGGACAAACGGATTTGTCATGCAAACATTTGTTGTATCACATTTCGTACAATGCGTCATTGGCGAGTGCACAAGCATATAAACCATCATATACGCCTGCAAACTCGAATCATTCCTCTTCATAACACTATTATCTATTGCACTTTTGTTTGCGTTTAAAAAACAGTGTTTGCTTTAAAATTGGAATATCTGGTAAAATCAGTTCACATTCAGAAATTTGTGCATTGAGTTATTTTAACTCGTTTTAACAGGAATCGAGTCGCCTCTGGTACTGAAGATTATGAAACCTAGGATCTGTAATGATTTATTCTTATCCGTACAAAAGATTTTCAGGAAAAATATAATAAACATTATGTTAAAATTATTTTGCATCCTGTTATAAATAGATATAACCTAATTTATTTGTAGGATAACTAACTGGGATAGCAGAAAAAGGACAAACGAATGTAAAAGTGATTTGAGACTTACCACTCTGTACTATTTATTTATTTATTTATTTATGCATTTATTTTACCTGGCATGATTAGGGCCTTCAGGCCCTCTCTTACACCTAACCAGGCATACTCAGATTCAACGAGTTACAGTTTCTACAGAACATTAAGGACATATAACGTGTTATACAGTATTAATGTTAAAGAAAAAAATAGATATTATAACAGTAGTACAATGATAATTATAACGATCAAGAATAATAATGATATTATTAATAATAATAATAATAATAGTAATGACTGTATATATGAAAGTAAACATATTTTCCTTTTATGAATGTAAGGCCTGTTGCTAGTTGGGAATTTTCTCGTTATGTTCTTGCAGCTTGTGAGTTATTCTCATCGAGCAGAGACATAAGACGATAGAATGGGGTGAAAGAGATAAAGAAGAGGTAGATAGGTTAGAGGAAGAGAAATAGAATGGTAAAATTCGAAGCTGTGATGGAGAGGAGAAAGAAAGAGATGAGAGGGGCACAACAATGGTGGCTATAGTGTCCCTAATATGTAATTTTTGAGTTCCCTCTTGAATCTTGAGTGGTTCTGGATAAGACGCAGATCACATGGGAGTGCGTTCCATAGTCATATGGCTGAGATGGAGAATGACATGGAGAAAGATTTTGTGTTGTGTAAAGGTACAGCCAAGATGCTAGACGTCTTCGATCTGGTATTGCGGTTGTGGAATGATAGGTGTTTAATGTGAGAAGATAAGTATTGGGAGCACCAGTGGCTAAGAAATCGATGAAGTAAGCACATCGTGTGGAGATCGCTTGCCTTATGTGGGCGTATCCAACCTAGCTGGGAGTATGAAGGACTGATATGATCATACAACCGAATATTGTACACGTATCTAACGCAAGCATTCATCACTAGCTCGAGGCATCTCTACCTCTACCACCACCACCACCACCACCACCACCACTTTACCATTCTCTCTCTCTCTCTCTCTCTCTCTCTCTCTCTCTCTCTCTCTCTCTCTCTCTCTCTCCCCCTCCCCCCTCTCCCCCCCCCTCTCCCCTTGTACACCTGTCACACTCTTTTGTAAGTACCTAACTACAATAAATGCCTTATGAGTGTCACATTAACAGATTTTGATTTGTTTGTTGTATCAGAAATATTTTCTCTTCGTATACCCATTTAAATCTCCACCTTCCTGGTTGACAGCAAGACATATTAAGGTGGTGGTGAGAGAATGAAATGATTTGATGTGCTTTGTAACACAACTTGACATACTTAAGACACTGGTCATGCAATTGGGAAAACTGGCTCAAATCCATATAAGGCAATCTACATTAAGGTTTTCCTAAATCATTTATGAATATCCCAAGATGTTTCGTTTGAGAAAGAGATTGCCTGTTTTCTTCCCTGATCTGAGCTTGTACTTTGTCTCTCTATATCTTATTGTCAGGTAAACATTAAACGCTAATCTTTCTTCCACTGCATGAGGAGGTTTGAAGTGTAACATCAATGTGATTGATGTGTAATGTATAGAATGTGGTTTGTGTGTGATGTTTAGGCAGAAGGGTGGCGAGAGAGAGAGAGAGAAATACATAATAAACTGATTACCTCCAAGAACATTTAATTTGACTATTCATAATATTAGAAATATTAGTCAAATGTAGCAGGGCAGGGAATAAATGCCGAGAGTAAATGAAAGGATGATACCTGTTTAGTTAGTTGGAGAACTCCCATTGTAAATTTATACTGTTCTAAAAAGATGAATAAATTTATCTGCGGAGGAGACCACCCTTAATTAATATTATTAATTGTAATATCTAGTGTACACCCTAGATTCATGTGTTACAAAGACACACTGTGGAAGGACATCAACTCCCTAGTGAGAATTTGCTTTCAAAATTCCATATAACATTTAAATGTCTTTTATATATAATCATTTCCAGAGCTCATTTATATTCCATTTCTTTCCCTATAACTACATTCCATTCCTAATAGACTTCCTAGTTGGGCTGCAATGCCAAACTCTTGTACAGTTGCACGTGTCTATATGTGCTCTGAAGAAAAATGAAAGTTTATTAGCTGAGCTATCATGTTCCAGCTATTGTGCAGAAACTTGATCGTCTGTCCAATACATCAGCTACACAGTCCTGTCACATTAATGTGACCACTGCCTATGTTCAGCATCAACGTGCAATAACCACTCACAGAATGCAGGTGGCAGCACTGGCAGTGCAACTGTTGTCGTAATGGAGAAATGGAGCAGTTTATCTTACATCCGAAAGGGATTACCATTGGCTGTCAGGCCAAGGGTGGAAGCATTTCTGAAACGTCTTAAGTTTGTAAACTGTTAACATGCCGCTTTGGTTAAAGTGTACTGTGCTTGGCAAAATAGCACTATCTAAAGCCGCCACCGAGATAACTGTGGTGTGCCATGGGCCATAGATGACAGGGGTAAACAACAGCTGTGGAGATGTGTACAGGCAAATAGACATGCACCTGCTGCGTAATTGACACCACAGAGGAACCAAGGGGCTCCCAACAGTCTCCTCATTGACTGTTCAGTCAACATTGTTGTATGGGCCTCCGAAGCAGGCACCTTGTTCATGCAGCCATGATGGCTGATGTTCATCAGTGACAAAGGGTGGAATTTGCATGCCAGTACCACAAATGGACATCCACTGAGTGGCCACAGGTGGCCATTTCAGATGACTCATGTTGTATGCCCCATTGGACAGATTTTTGTGTCTATGGCGCTGCAACAGTTGTAAGAAGGGCCCAGGCGGGAGAAGGGAGCATCATGATCTGGGGAATGTTTCTGTGGCATTCTCTGGGTGACAGTGTCATTCTGGAAGGCACAGTGGATTAACACGAGTATACATTTATCTTTGGGGACCGTATCCATCCATACATGCAATTCGTTTTTCCTTGACACAATGGCATTCACCAGCAGGAGAATGCTCTATGTCACATTGCTCGCAGTGTATGTGCATGGTTTTAAGAGCATCAGAATTAGTTTACCAAACCCCCCTGTCCACCAAACCCCCCAGATTTAAACGAGAATCTGCGGGATCACCTCGATCAGGCTGTTCGAGGTTTGGCTCCTCGTCCGTGAAACCTAGTCACATTAATGGGACTGGACCTTGTAACTTGGATTATGACATATTATTGTGAAAATATGTAGTCATTATATATACTACCTATACCAAAGGCGGCTGGCACAGGTCAATGCACTTGACTTACATTAGGTAGGAACAGTGCTAAAATCTCAATCCGGCCGTTCAGATTGAGGTTTTCCATGATTTCCCTAAGTCACTTGAGGTCAGTGCCATTGTGGCAGTATGGAAAGAACACAGCCTATTTCCTTCCCCATCATTGTCACATCTGGATTTGTGCACAGTCTCTTCTATTTGTGAATGGAAGAGTGAATTCTTTGTTTATTTCACTCTGACTAGATTTTTTGTCACTATAAATGAGATGCTGAACGTATGTTCAAATTCTGTCCTAACTTAAAGTAGTAACATCTGATTATTGCAGCACTCTGACGCATTACATTCAATGGAATTAATACTTAAAGAGAATTGACATGGATTTTAATGTGAAAGGAGTAATACAACTTTAATATATGTCAGACTTGTTATTTAGATTATTAGATTAACTTGTAAATAACATGTTTTCAGTGTCTTCCCATATTGTGTTCGGAAGTAATAGTCTGACGTGCCGTAGAATCGTTAGCTCCGGGGTCTGGTGTGATGGATGTAGTAACTTTTTTCATTGAGGTGATTGTAGTGGTGTGGGAATTGGGAAAATGAGCGAGACTCATCAGTGGTTCTGTAGGCTATGCAGTAGAGGTAGAAAGATTGTGGAACAGGAGGGGAAAATTTGCTGCCCTTCAGGCTGAGTTAGATGAGGCTAGGCAAGAACTGGGTAGGTTAAGGGGGGGGGGGGGGGGGAGAAGGGTAAACAGGGGTGGGAAGTGGCAACAGGCACAAGGAACAGGCCAAGAAATTCTTGTGACAGCTTTGTTATTAATGTACAAAATAGGTTTGACCTGTTGCCTCAGTCAGAAACTGATGAACCTCTCACAGACAGGGCTCAACAAGCTTTCAGCAGCAAATTGATTAAAAATGTAGGGAAGTCTGCAAAGAGAAAGAAAGTCTTGTTGTTAGGTAGTTCGCATGCTAGGGGTGTGGGCGAACTTCTGCAGGATGAATTAGGGTCAGAATACCAGGTCACAAGTTTTTTCAAACCTAGTGCTGGACTGAGGCAGGTTACAGAGGATTTAAGTTCACTATGTAGAGGCTTTACTAAGGAAGATTCCGTGGTTATTGTGGGTGGGCTGGGCAACAGTATTGACGGAGATCCAGGATACAGCATAGAGTGTGACGTGGCAAAGATTGCATCAACATCGAGTCATACCAGTGTTGGGTTTGTGTCGGTTCTGGAGCGCCACGACCGACCTCATTTGAGCTCTTCTGTCAAGAGAGTTAATTTGGAGTTGGAACAGCTACTTGGATCTGGTGCAGGGTCACACATTGGTGTGGTTCCTGTTGATTCACTCTGTAGGTGGGACTATACTAGACATGGCCTGCACCTCAACAAGAAAGGGAAGGGTAAACTGGCTGGGCTGATAGCAGGAAACTTAAAGGGGAGAGGAACTACATCTCATGGTGGAAACACTTTTTTAGTGTAAGATCAGTGTCCAGTGGGAAACTCAGCCAGGCAAGCACTAAAGATGTTAAAAAAGTTCAAGATACTCACAAAAGTAAAGTGAAAAATAATGTTAGTATATTTCATCAAAATATTGAGGGATTGAAGAATAAAATTGATGAGCTTCTGCTTTGTTTAGAAGATATAGAAACTGAGAATGTAATAGATGTACTATGCCTGTCTGAGCATCACATTGTCACTGATATGCAAAAGGTTAGCATCAATGGGTACAAATTAGCTGCACATGTAAGTAGAGATAATATGATGAGAGGAGGAGTTGCCATATATGTCAAAAGCTTCTACAGTGTAAAAAATTTAGAAACTAAAAAATTTTGTGTAGAGCAACATATGGAAGCATGTGCCACTGAACTTAAACTAAATGATGGCACTTTCATAATTGTAACAGTGTATAGGTCCCCCTCAGGGAACTTCCAGCTATTTCTAGAAAACTTGGATGCTTTGTTGTGCTATCTGTCAGACAGGGGGAAGCAAATTATCATTTGTGGGGATTTCAATGTTGACTCCCTGAAAGAGTGTAATAGGAAGAATGACCTTGTAGTATTACTCAGTTCTTTCAATTTGAGCTCCGTCATTGATTTTCCTACTCCGATAACAAAGAACAGCAGTACATTAATAGATAACTTTTTTATAGACCAAGATAAGTTTAAGGACATAAATGCTTATCCTGTTGAGAATGGTCTTTCAGATCATGGTGCACAGCTAGTTACAGTACATGACATAGCTCCATGCAGTATATCAAATCAGACTTTCAAAGCAGTGCGTTCAATTAACAATATAAATATTGCAAACTTTAGGGAAAGCCTACAGCAACTAGACTAGGATGAAGTGTATAAGGAACCTGATGCAAACTTGAAATATAACTTATTTCACGATACATTTTTAAGTGTATTTGAAAATTGTTTTCCCAAGAAAATAGTTAAACATACATAATTCCAAGAAAACATATAAAAAACCATGGCTAACTAAAGGAATAAGAATACCTTGCAACCGTAAAAGAGAACTGTATCTAACAGCAAGAGGGAGTACTGACCCCGAAATTGTTCAATATTATAAAAACTATTGTGCGGTACTAAGAAAAGTTATTAAAATGTCCAGAAGCATATGTATCATGTCTGAGATCAGTAACTCTGATAATAAAATTAAAGCAATTTGGAATATTATTGAAAGGGAAACGGGGCAACCAAGAGCACAGGAAGACTTTAGTGCCATAAAACTGAATGACAAGTGTACTAACAAACAATCAGAAATTGAAAATATTTTCAATAATCATTTTTTAAATGTTGTGGAGAAAATAGGATCTAGATCTTCACTAGAAGAGGCAAGGCTACTAATAGAAGAGGCCATACCTGTGCAGTTTGAAACAACTGTAATTCCACCAACCTCTCCCTCTCAAATCAGTAAAATAATAAACTCACTGAAAAGTAAAAGCTCTTACGGAATTGATGGTATTTCCAGCAAGGTAGTTAAAGCTTGTTCCCCACAGATAAGTAGGATTCTCAGCCACGTATGTAATAGCTCTTTGGAGCTTGGTGTTTTCCCCGATAGACTGAAATATGCCATTGTAAAACCATTGCATAAAAAGGGGGATACGTCGGATGTGAACAACTACCGCCCAATCTCTCTTCTGACAGCTCTATCAAAAATTTTTGAGAAAGTAATGTATTCAAGAGTAGCCTCCCATATTTGTAAAAATAAAGTACTAACAAAATGTCAGTTCGTTTTTCAGAAAGGCTTTTCAACAGAAAATGCTATATGCGCTTTCACTGATCAAATATTAAATGCTCTGAATAACCGGACATCACCCATTGGTATTTTTTGTGATCTCTCAAAGGCCTTCGATTGTGTAAATCATGGAATTCTTTTAGATAAGCTAAATCATTATGGTTTGAGGGGGGGCAGTGCACAAATGGTTTAATTCATACTTAACTGGAAGAATGCAGAAAGTTGAAATAAGTGGTTCATGTAATGTTAAAACAACAGCTGATTCCTCAAACTGGGGGAGCTATCAAGTACGGGGTCCCACAGGGTTCGGTCTTAGGTCCTTTACTGTTCTTGACATACATTAATGACTTACCATTCCACATTGATGAAGATGCAAAGTTAGTTCTTTTTGCTGATGATACAAGTATAGTAATAACATCCAAAAACCAAGAACTAAGTGATGTAATTGTAAATGATGTTTTTCACAAAATTATTAAGTGGTTCTCAGCAAACGGACTCTCTTTAAATTTTGATAAAACACAGTATTTACAGTTCCGTACAGTAAATGGCACAACTCCAGTAATAAATATAGACTTTGAACAGAAGTCTGTAGCTAAGGTAGGATTTTCAAAATTTTTAGTGTGTCCATTGATGAGAGGTTGAACTGGAAGCAACACATTGATGGTCTGCTGAAACGTCTGAGTTCAGCTACGTATGCTATTAGGGTTATTGCAAATTTTGGTGATAAGAATCTCAGTAAATTAGCTTACTATGCCTACTTTCATTCACTGCTTTCGTATGGCATCATATTCTGGGGTAATTCATCGTTGAGTAGAAAAGTATTCATTGCTCAAAAACGTGTAATCAGAATAATTGCTGGAGCCCACCCACGGTCATCCTGCAGACATCTATTTAAGGATCTAGGGATCCTCACAGTAACCTCACAGTATATATATTCACTTATGAAATTTGTTGTTAATAATCCAGCCCAGTTCAAAAGTAATAGCAGTGTGCATAGCTATAACACCAGGAGAAAGGATGATCTTCACTATGCAGGGTTAAATCTGACTTTGGCACAGAAAGGGGTAAATTATGCTGCCACAAAAGTCTTTGGTCACCTACCAAACAGCATCAAAAGCCTGACAGATAGCCAACTAACATTTAAAAATAAGTTAAAAGAATTTCTAGATGACAACTCCTTTTACTCATTGGCTGAATTTTTAGATATAAATTAAGGGGGGCAAAAAAAAAAAAAAGACCCTTAAACATTAGTGTCGTGCAATATTTTGTGTAATGTAATATCTTGTACAGACATCTTTTATTAACCGACACGTTCCACATCATTACGAAGTGTCGTATTCATGTTCTATGGAACAAGTATTAGTCTAATCTAATCTAATCTGAAAGCTAGGATGGTTTTATTTACTTTTGTGTGTGTATCAGCAGGAATAGAAATTTGCCATCTCAAGATAAGTGCTGGCCAGAAATTGTTTCATAATTTCGAAGAATATCGTAGTATAGACATCATATGTTATTAACTGCACTGATATGATAAACCAACTATATACTGTGTACAAATTTTGTTCTGAGCCGGCCGCGGTGGTCTCGCGGTTCTAGGCGCGCAGTCCGGAACCGTGCGACGGCTACGGTCGCAGGTTCGAATCCTGCCTCGGGCATGGATGTGTGTGATGTCCTTAGGTTAGTTAGGTTTAAGTAGTTCTAAGTTCTAGGGGACTGATGACCACAGCAGTTGAGTCCCATAGTGCTCAGAGCCATTTGAACCATTTTTTTTTTTGTTCTGATCGTGTACATGTCCTAGCCTCTACTTAAAAAAAAAAAAGACTGCAAAAGACGACCAGGATATTGCTAGTGAACATGTACCTACATATACAAAAGTCACTGCTTTGACAAAATCTGCTACTGTTCCATTTACACTATTTACCTGCAGTTTGCATAGTAGCAAATACTTATTATTTCTGTGATTTATGGGTATTTAAGAAACATAGTTCTATATGAACTGTAAAAGAGGAGAAGTTGGGGAGGGGAGCATTTTACTAGAAACATTGTTTCATTGTTTAGAAAATGGAAGCATTGCCTGCAGGGGGACACAGCAATCACTGGAATCAATAAACTGTCACATGTTGTTCTCTTGAGGGGTAATTGCTAGCTGTTTTATTTATTTGTGTGTGTGTGTGTGTGTGTGTGTGTGTGTGTGTGTGTGTGTGTGTGTGTGTCAATTTTTTCATACATAACCTCCGAAGACAGTAAGGGAGACACGTAATCTTGCAGAGACCATTGTATAACCAGACAAAACATTTCCAGCCAACATCAATATGAAGTGATAGAATCTTAAAACTGTGGAGGAGAAACATCAAATTCAATCTGGTATGGTCTTTTTCAATCCGATCATGACGATTCAGTGCCCAAATGGTAAAACTCAAATAAAAATGTTGACGTTCATTAAACCTTAAAATTAACAAAACCACAACCAACTGAGAAGAGGATTGATTTGGCAACAAAACAAGTCACTATTTGTCTGTGGCATTACATGTGCATACCTTTAAAATATATTTACCTGGAAAAGAGCATTGATTGTACTTGGTAAGAATAATGTCATAGACGTTGGTTTGAACACAGCAGTGCTGTACTAGGCATGATTCTAATTCAGGTGGTATGCTGTTGCCTTCCTCCAGTAGGAGGACCTACAGTTCTACATCTACATCCATACTCCGCAAACCACCTGACGGTGTGTGGCGGAGGGTACCTTGAGTACCTCTATCGGTTCTCCCTTCTATTCCAGTCTCGTATTGTTCGTGGAAAGAAGGATTGTCGGTATGCCTCTGTGTGGGCTCAAAACTCTCTGATTTTATCCTCATGGTCTCTTTTCGAGGTATACGTAGGAGGGAGCAATGTACTGCTTCACTCCTCGGTGAAGGTATGTTCTCGAAACTTCAACAAAAGGCCATACCGAGCTACTGAGCGTCTCTCCTGCAGAGTCTTCCACTGGAGTTTACCTATCATCTCCGTAATGCTTTCGTGATTACTAAATGATCCTGTAACAAAGCGCGCTGCTCTCCATTGGATCTTCTCTCTTTCTTCTATCAACCCTATCTGGTACGGATCCCACACTGCTGAGCAGTATTCAAACAGTGGGTGAACAAGCATACTGTAACCTACTTCCTTTGTTTTCGGATTGCATTTCCTTAGGATTCTTCCAATGAATCTGTCTGGCGTCTGCTTTACCGATGATCAATTTCATATGATCATTCCATTTTAAATCACTCCTAATGCATACTCCCAGATAATTTATGGAATTAACTGCTTCCAGTTGCTGACCTGCTGTATTGTAGCTAAATGATAAAGGATCTTTCTTTCTATGTATTCGCAGCACATTAGACTTTTCTACATTGAGATTCAATTGCCATTCCCTGCACCATGTGTCAATTCGCTACAGATCCTCCTGCATTTCAGTACAATTTTCCATTGTTACAACCTCTTGATATACCACAGCATCGTCCGCAAAAAGCCTCAGTGAGCTTCCGATGTCATCCACAAGGTCATTTATATATATTGTGAATAGCAACGGTCCTATGACACTCCCCTGCGGCACACCTAAAATCACTATTACTTCGGAAGACTTCTCTCCATTGAGAATAACATGCTGCATTCTGTTATCTAGGAACTCTTCAATCCAATCACACAATTGGTCTGATAGTCCATATGCTCTTACTTTGTTCATTAAACAACTGTGGGGAACTGTATCGAACACCTTGCAGAAGTCAAGAAACACTGCATCTACATGGGAACCCGTGTCTGTGTCCCTCTTGAGTCTCGTGGACGAATGGCGCAAGCTGGGTTTCACACGATCGTCTTTTTCGAAACCCATGCTGATTCCTACAGAGTAGATTACTGGTCTCCAGAAAAGTCATTACACTTGAACATAATGCATGTTCCAAAATTCTACAACTGATCGACATTAGAGAAATAGTTCTGCTAATCTGTTCGACGTCCCTTCTTGAAAACGGGGACGACCTGTGCCCTTTTCCAATCTTTTGGAATGCTACGCTCTTCTAGAGACGTACGGTACACCGCTGCAAGAAGGAGGGCAAGTTCCTTCGCGTACTCTGTGTAAAATCGAACTGGTATCCAATCAGGTCCAGCAGCCTTTCCTCTTTTGAGCAATTTTAATTGTTTCTCTATCCCTCTGTCATCTATTTCGTTGTCAACCATTTTATCATCTGTGCAACAATCTAGAGAAGGAACTACAGTGCAGTCTTCCTCTGTGTGGCTTTGGAAAAAGACATTTAGTATTTTGGCCTTTAGTCTGTCATCCTCTGTTTCAGTACCATTTTGGTCACAGAGTGTCTGGAAATTTTGTTTTGATCCACCTACCTCTAAGACCAGAATTTCTTAGGATTTTCTGCCAGGTCAGTACATAGAACTTTACTTTTGAATTCATTGAATGCCTCTCGCATAGCCCTCCTCACACTACATTTCGCTTTGCGTAATTTTTGTTTGTCTGCAAGGCTTTGGCTATGTTTATGTTTGCTGTGAAGTTCCCTTTGCTTCCGCAGCAGTTTTCTAACTCGGTTGTTGTACCACGGTGGCTCTTTTCCATCTCTTACGATCTTGTGTGACACATACTCATCTAATGCATATTGTATGATGGTTTTGAACTTTGTCCACTGATCCTCAACACTATCTGTACTTGAGACAAAACTTTTGTGTTGAGCCGTCAGGTACTCTGTAATCTGCTTTTTGTCACTTTTGCTAAACAGAAAAATCTTCCTACCTTTTTTAATATTTCTATTTACGGCTGAAATCATCGATGCCGTAACCGCTTTATGATCGCTGATTCCCTGTTCTCCGTTAACTGTTTCAAATAGTTCGGGTCTGTTTGTCACCAGAAGGTCTAATATGTTATCGCCATGAGTCGATTCTCTGTTTAACTGCTCAAGGTAGTTTTCAGATAAAGCACTTAAAAAACTTTCACTGGATTCTTTGTCCCTGCCACCCGTTATGAACGTTTGCGCCTCCCAGTCTATATCCGGCAAATTAAAATCTCCCTCCAGAACTATAACAGAGTGGGGAAATCTCGAAATATTTTCCAAATTATCCTTCAGGTGCTCAGCCAGGGCCCTATTGAGACATACAATTACCATGTCTGAGCCTGTTTTAACCATGACTTTTACCCAAATTATTTCACATTAGTTCACACTGAACTGTGGTGCAACTTGGTATTTTTAATTTTTATTTATTTATGTATTTATCTTTTTCATATTAACAACTCATTGCCAGGGGTGACAGAATCAGTAAACTTATAGGTCCAACAAAAGACTGAGCTCCAGACCTTTGGTTTGGTAGAGTGACACTCAGAATTGAGGCACACTGTACTGTATAAAACTCATTGCGAAAAGCTTATTTTGAGATTGTTGTTGTCTTCAGTCCAAAGGCTGGTTTAATCCAGCTCTCATACTAGTATATCCCGTGCAAGCAAGTCCCTTCCTAATGAGCTGGATTACTGAATCTGAGTCATGGTCTCCCTTTACAGTTTTCATCCCCCACACTTTCGTGTGTTACAAAATTGATGATTCCTTGATGCTTTAGGATGTGTCCTATCAACTGATCTTTCTAAATAAATTTTATTGTTCTCAGTTTGATTTAGTGCCTCCCCATAGTTATTTGATATACTCCTCTGATCTTAAGCATTATCTCGTAGAATTACATTTTGCTTAAACAATTTTTTGTCTTTGTTTTGTTTCCTTATAAAGCTACCATCCCTTTACGCCATTGCCAGTTATTTTTCTGCCCAAAGAGCAAAACTCATTTACTACTTTTACTGTCTCATTCCCTAATCGAATTCCCTCAGCATCACTTGATATAATTCGACTTTATTCCATTACTCCTGTTTTGCTTTGTTGATATTCTTCATAACTTCTTTTCAAGACACAATGCATTTTCTTTGTTGTTGTTTCTTCCAGTAGAACTAGCCCAGAAATGTATGCAGGAGAAGATCTATGAAGCTTCCAAATAAAAAAAAGAGGTATTAACTGAATTGATGCTGTGAGAGCAAGTTGTGAGCTGTGCCTTGATAGCTCAGTTGGCAAGAACATTGGTTACAAAAGGCAGGATTCCAGTTAAAGTCCTGCTTTGGCACACAGTTGTACTCTGTTGTGAGTGCAAATATTAACAGATGCAATGAACAGATTGTTACACTACTTGCTGATCAAGCACTGAAATCAGTAACAAGCTTCAAAATTCTTGACAGTGTCCAGAGAAGTCCAAGGCACAACAAAAGTTCATGCAGACTAGGGAAGCAGATATCAGATTGACATTCAATGGAAGAACCTTGCAGAAGTGCAGTATATCTTTGAACAAGAGACCTTTAGTAACAGACATACATGATGTCAAAAAACAACTGAAAGAGTACAACAAAAAACCAGCAGAGGTTGTAAATTTCACATTTTTATTCACTTAATGATGAGTTTCAGTCCGGGACCCATTTTCAGATCATTGTGACAGATAGTGAAAATAGTATTTCTGAAAATGCAAGAACTATACCCATAATGAACTATGAACCGCAAACAAACAGTTACAGCACATACAGATAACTGCACTGTAACTGTTTATTTGCACTTCATAATACATATAAATTATCGTCATAATTTTTGCATTTTTGGAAATATACTGTTTTGACTATCTGTTGCCATTGAGTGAATAAAAAGATAAAATTTTTACTTTGGCTGGTTTTCATTGTACTGATTAACAGAAGATACTGACCTACAATTATCCCAGCATGCTGGAAGTTCATAACAACTGAAAGAGTTGAAAACAAGTAAGTCTCTAGGTACAGGTGGAATCCTGGTTCACTTTTGCAGAGAATATTCTTTGCATTGACTCCTTATCACAGGTGTGTCACTCTGTGCTCAGAAACATTTAATCTTCTATTTATTAGCATCGCATTGGTATGATGCAAATTCATGACACTCAGTATTAAGGGGTTAAATAACTAGGTGTAACACTGCAAAGTCCGAGGTGACTGGAAGAAGCACAGCTCATTCCCATATATAAGAAGGGTGAAAGAATTGCCCTGCAAAAGTGCAGACCAATATCCTTAATGCCAGTTTGTTTTAGAATTCTTGACCATATTCTGAGTTTGAATATAGTCAATTCCATTCAGAAAGAAAAGCTGGTGTCCACAAATCAGCATGGGTTTAGGAAGCCTTTCTCGAGTGAAACTCTGCTCACTCTTTCCTTGTATGGTATCCTGCCAACCGTGGACGAAAGGCAACAGCCAAATTCTGTAATCCTAGATTTCTCGCAAGCATTTATACTGCAGACTGTTAATGGAGGTCTGAGCTTACAGAATAAGTTCTCAAATATGTGAATGAAAAAAAAAAAAAAAAAAAAAAAAAAAAAAAAAAAATAATAATAATAATAGTAGTAAAACCCAGTACATTGTCCTAGATGGCAAGTGTTCATGAGAGGCAAACGTAACATCATGGGTTCCCCAAGGATGTGTAATACGACTACTATTGTTCTCTAAATACATAAACGATCTGACGAATATGGTCAGCAAAAGTCTGTATCTGTTTGCTGATGACATTGTAGTGTAAGGGGAAGTATTATCTTCAAGTGACGTAGGATGACTTAGACAGAATTTTCTGTTTGGTGTGATGTCAGCTTGCTATGCATGTGGAGAAATGTGAGTTAATGAAGATGAGTTGGAACACAGTTCTGTAGTGCTTGAACACAGTATTAATATTGTGCTACTTGTCACAGTCACGTCAGTTAACCTATTATCAGAAGTGTTAGCAACTTCATGTACAGTCTGCACCAGCCAGCCCTTTGATTAAAAACTGTTAACCTTCTATTTATTAGCGTCGCATTGGAATGTATACTGCAGAGACAGGCTGGACAGTGAAGGGGGAGGCGTGTTTATAGGGATAAGAAGTGCTGTAGTATCGAAGGAAATTGACGGAGATCCGAAATGTGAAATAATTTGGGTGAAGGTCACGGTTAAAGAAGGCTCAGACATGGTAATTGGATGTCTCTATAGGCCCCCTAGCTCAGCAGCTGTTGTGGCTGAGCACCTGAAGGATAATTTGGAAAATATTTCGAGTAGATTTCCCCACCATGTTATAGTTCTGGGTGGAGATTTTAATTTGCCGGATATAGACTGGGAGGCTCAAACGTTCATAACGGGTGGCAGGGACAAAGAATCCAGTGAAAGTTTTTTAAGTGCTTTATCTGAAAACTACCTTGAGCAGTTAAACAGAGAACAGACTTGTGGCGATAACATATTAGACCTTCTGGTGACAAACAGACCCGAACTATTTGAAACAGTTAACGCAGAACAGGGAATCAGCGATCATAAAGCGGTTACTGCATCGATGATTTCAGCCGTAAATAGAAATTTTAAAAAAGGTAGGAAGATTTTTCTGTTTAGCAAAAGTGACAAAAATTACGCAAAGCGAAATGTAGTGTGAGGAGGGCTATGCGAGAGGCGTTCAATGAATTCAAAAGTAAAGTTCTATGTACTGACTTGGCAGAAAATCCTAAGAAATTCTGGTCTTAGAGGTAGGTGGATCAAAACAAAATTTCCAGACACTCTGTGATCAAAATGGTACTGAAACAGAGGATGACAGACTAAAGGTCAAAATACTAAATGTCTTTTTCCAAAGCTGTTTCACAGAGGAAGACTGCACTGTAGTTCCTTCTCTAGATTGTCGCACAGATGACAAAATGCTCGATATTGAAATAGATGACAGAGGGATAGGGAAACAATTAAAATCGCTCAAAAGAGGAAAGGCTGCTGGACCTGATTGGATACAAGTTCGATTTTACACAGGGTACGCGAGGGAACTTGCCCCCCTTCTCGCAGCGGTGTTCCGTACGTCTCTAGAAGAGAGTGGGCACAGGTCATCCCCGTTTTCAAGAAGGGACGTCGAACAGATGTGCAGAAGTATAGACCTATATCACTAAAGTCGATCAGTTGTAGGATGTTGGAACATGTATTATGTTCAAGTATAATGACTTTTCTGGAGGCTACAAATCTACTCTGTAGGAATCAGCATGGGTTTCAAAAAAGACGATCGTGTGAAACCCAGCTCGCGCTATTCGTCCACGAGGCTCAGAGGGCCATAGACACGGGTTCCCAGGTAGATGCCGTGTTTCTTGACTTCCGCAAGGCGTTCGATACAGTTCCCCACAGTCGTTTAATGAACAAAGTAAGAGCATATGCACTATCAGACCAATTGTGTGATTGGGTTGAAGAGTTGCTAGATAACAGAATGCAGCATGTCATTCTCAATGGAGAGAAGTTTCCAAAGTAAGAGTAATTTCAGGTGTGCCGCAGGGGAGGGTCGTAGGACCGTTGCTATTCATAATATATATAAATGACCTTGTGGATAACATCAAAAGCTCGCTAAGGTTTTTTGCGGATGATGCTGTGGTATATTGAGAGGTTGTAACAATGGAAAATTGTACTGAAATGCAGGAGGATCTGCAACGAATCGACGCATGGTGCAGGGAATGGCAATTGAATCTCAATGTAGACAAGTGTAATGTGCTGTGAATACATAGAAAGAAAGATCCCTTATCATTTAGCTATAATATAGCAGGTCAGCAACTGGAAGCAGTTAATTCCATAAATTATCTGGGAGTACGCATTAGGTGTGATTTAAAATGGAATGATCATATATAGTTGATCGTCGGTAACGCAGATGCCAGACTGAGATTCATTGGAAGAATCCTAAGGAAATGCAATCCGAAAACAAAGGAAGTGGGTTACAGTACGCTTGTTCGCCCACTGCTTGAATACTGCTCAGCAGTGTGGGATCAGAGAGATTAGAGCCCACACAGAGGCATACCGACAATTCTTATTTCCACGAACAATAAGAGACTGGAATAGAAGGGAGAACCGATAGTGGTACTCAAGGTACCCTCCGCCACACACCGTCAGGTGACTTTTGTGGAGTATGGATGTAGATGTAGATGATGCGAATTTACGACACTCCACATTAAGGGGTTAAATAACTGGATGTTACATTGCAAAGTGACATGAAATGCAGTGAGCATGTAAAGTCGGTTCTCGAGAAGTCAAATGGTTGATGCTGGATTATTGGGAGAATTCTTGAAAGTGCAGCTCATCTGCAAAGGGGACTTGGTAAATAACACATGTGCAACCTGTTCTTGATTACTGCTAAAGTGTTTGGGAATGTCACCAGGTCAGATTAAAGGAAGATATAGAAACAGTTGAGGCATGCTGCTAGATTTGTTACTAATAGGTTTGGTCAGCATTTGAATATTACAGAAATGCTCCATTAACTCAAATGGGAGTCCCTTTAGGGAAGAAGACACACTGTTGAGAAAGTTCAGAAACAGGCATTTGGGACAGACTGCAGAATGATTCTACAGCCACCAGTGTACATCCCGTGTAAGGATCTCTAACTTATGTACTGTTCTGATGCATATACTTTTACTTCTCTTCAAATTGTTTCTCAGCTCTGCCACCAGTGTTTTATCCAGGACATTAATTTTACTACACCTACATAATTTCATTATTTGATCGAATTTCTGATTGACATCACTAACTCCAGATGACCGAGGGACTGGTGACCTCACTGTTCAGCCATTAACCCCCAACTGACCTATCAGCCCACCAGCCAGCAAACTAACCAATCATGTAACAACCAGTTTCGAGTACACTGCAGAAGTTTCACTGAGAAGCCCTTACACATACCCCCCTCAGTCCCAATCTCCCCCCATATGATTTTGATACTTTTCGAACCCCAAAGAAAGACATCTGTAGCTGTCAATGTGCTTCAGATGAAGAGGAGCACACCTGGGTAAAATCGTGGTACTGTAGGCAACACCAAACATTTTTCCGTGAAGGCATTGCCTGTCTTGTCTCACAGTGGGGTAAATGTGTTAACAGTTATGAAATAATAAACAGTTTAGTTATTCTATTCCATCTGTCTCATTTTCATTTGACTGTTCCTTATAGTTTAACAGTTAACATGCTAGCTTTTTCCTTCCTCTTGAAGGAAGCTTTGCATTTTGTGATTTCTTTATAGAAAAGCTAACTTTTCACAACTATGTTAGAGATGAGCCTTTCTGACATTTATCTATGCAGTTTTCAGGTTATTTCCCCATCACATTGTCACAGACACGATACACAAACAGTTAAAACATGTAATCGCACATAACAGAATATACACTGCTTGCATGTGGATAACATATATGGCCCACACCCTTCCACCTTAAGGATTTGGCAACAGCAAAGGCATCTAACCATAGGAATAAAGTAATTTTGAAATCCATGGTGGATGATTATGTATCATGTGCAGATCCCTGTTGAGGGATTAATACCAGGGAAGAGAAGTGGTGTAACTGTGTAATGATTTACTCATGTCAGCTGTTAGTGCTTGCACACAGTATTTACTTTTCATCTTTTTTTCTTGCCTCTGCTATTTAGTACTAATTAGTGTTTCTGATTTTTCAATATATAGGGTGTATGGATTTGCAATAATTGCTTCAGGAGTTGCTGTTTACTCAACAGTTAAAGCTGAAAATGCTAGGTGGCCAGATTTTGGAGGTGCTAAGAGACCAGATTTTTCAACATTTATGGCAGACCCAATTACGAAAAAATCAGATATGATGATGAACAGAAATGATATGAAAACAAAAATGGAATTATTAATTATGAGAATCCAGGTAATTATTTGCTTACCATCACCTGCTATAATTTTAAGGTATGTATAGATTTTATTTGCATGTTAGCTGGTATGGCAGCTGCAAAAATAATGTTTAATTTCAAGATGATGGTAATGATCACTATATCCGTTGCATTTTTTGAGGTACATGTATGTCTTGAGTGGTGCCAAATGGTAAATACACTGGAGACGTTAGACACATTTGATTGGAGTGTGGTATACTGAACACTTGGCTCCAGAAATGGGAGCTGGTCATTCCCTACAGTTCTGTATTACAACGAGCTCTGTGAGTTGTCTATCACCCAGCATTTGGCACAGTGGTAGGATATTACATGGTAGACAGAAAGTCTGTCTGCTTTATTGTCTGTAGCGTGAGAGTGGTGTGGCCACTATCTGCTTCAACTTAATTGTAGCAGCTCTGCCTAGGTACTAGCAAATATGCAAGAAGCCACTCGTGGTGCCAAAGTCACAATTTTAAATTCAAACTCAACAGCTTCTCCTGATGGACACTCCCATAGAAAAATAGTGAACCTGGTAGGTGAGTCATCCTTGTAATGTTTCTTAAGCTAAAAGTAACAAGATAAGTTTTGCTGCTCAGAATGTTCTAATTGTTGTTAAGAAAGTTCTCTGAAAACTGTTTCCATACAACTTACATGGGGGTTAGAGGGATTATTTGATGTACTATAATTTCTTAAAATTCCATATTGAAACTACGATTTGACAACAAACCCCTTAGAATTAAAGGGGATTGATTAATATCCTATTCTGCTAGGTATGCATAGCACTCATAATTCAGGTAAAAGTATGTAGCTGTGGGGATATTATTGATATTGGTGTCTAGATATGAGTTGGAAAGGATGAGCATAATTGAAATAAACAAGATCCATGTACTGACCCTGACAGGTCATGTGCAGTATCGGCCAACTGCCATGTCATCCTCTGACAGTGTCATCATTGTGCTGTATTATGGAGGGGTGCAGTCAGTACACTGTTCTCCTACCCACTGCCAGTTTCCCAGAGTTTGGAGTGGCTTCTTCACATTCAAATAGTACCTCAGTTATTGCAATAGTGAGTGTACTCCATTCCAGTCCTCCCACCAGGGAAAACCCAAGTCCTCTGAATAGCAGTCAGATATGCTCATTACTTAGTTATGGAGGTGGGATCATTGAAATAAAAAGCATTATAAAGAGAGAAGTTTGTAAAGGGTGTGGCAGATTACTCTACCATTTTTAAACCAGTGAAAACTAAACAAAATAAGATACAACAGGAAACACTGATCACATGTCGAAGATGCAAATGTAACTCAGTCAGAAAAAGTTATTTATCTGTGGACTAAACATTTCAGTGATTGTCTTGACACATCCTTTATGGATTTCAAAATCTGTGTAACTCAGTTCTGGGATGATGACAGTGTTGTAGGCAAAGTATCAGATCTCAATGAAGGATTCTCCAAACACTTCAGTAACTGTAGGGCACTGTATTGTAAGAATTGCTCAACTCTAACAGCAGCTGTACTTTCCATTCCTATATTAGTGCAAGGTCAGCTGTGTGATTTTCGTTGCAGTGTAGAACCTGTTTGCCTAAAGAATGAAGTCCAAGTATAAATTGTTCTGTGAAGAGGATTCCAGTGACTAAATGCAAAGTAGGTGTGAGATGGCCACACTGTTGCTATTGGTGGACCACACCATATTTTTTATTAGCTCTTCAACAAAATCTCAGTGTTCACTGTATGGACCTATCCCTGCCACTAAAAATGGTACATGCACACCAGTTCAGTTTCATTATCCTCCATTCCCTTCTTCTTCCTGATGCATTGCTGCACCTTTCAGAATCAAAAATTCATTATTTCACAAGTTAAGCAATTTTTTTCTGGTTGTCAAATATAGATTCATACTACTCTTACTTACAAAGAAGTAGTTATTTTTGAGTGATTGAAGATTCACTTGGACAGGGAACTCCATGACCATCACTACATATATGTAAAGTCATTTCAGGCAGTCTCTCAGTGTCAATCGAGGAATGCTTAGACAGCTGTATTCTCTTCTGGAAAATGTTCAAAATCGCGTGTGTAGATCTCCAACAAGATGTAGCAATATATCAGTTAGCTGCATACAAGAGACCTAATTCTTCTATGTTATATGTTCAGCAGGTATCATTCCACTCCTGATAAGCAAGGCCAATTAGAGGTCCATAATGTGTCAAAATAAACAGATGTGGATGTAGTATCAGGGGTACCCCAAGGGAGTGTCATGGCGGCATTACTGTTTATTGTATAAATTAATGATCTAGTGAAACCGAGCGAGGTGGCGCAGTGGTTAAACACTGGACTCGCATTCGGGAGGACGACGGTTCAATCCCGCGTCCGGCCATCCTGATTTAGGTTTTCCGTGATTTCCCTAAATCGCTCCAGGCAAATGCCGGGATGGTTCCTTTCAAAGGGCACGGCCGACTTCCTTCCCCGTCCTTCCCTAATCTGATGAGACCGATGACCTCGCTGTCTGGTCTCCTTCCCCAAAACAACAACCAATGATCTAGTGGATAATGTCAGAAGCTTCACTAGGCTGACTACAAACATTAACAACTGTAAAATACCTAGAAGTAGCTGTCCAGATCAACCTAAAATGGAATGATCACATAAAACTAGCTGTAGGAAAAGCAGATGCCAGGCTGAGATTCATCCATGAAAGAAGTAGCGTACAAAACACTTGTCCTACCAATTTTAAGTACTGCTCATCAGTATAGGATCCTTATCGGGTTGGATTAATAGCAGATATAGAGAAATCATTACAAGAAATGCCACATTTCATCTGGCGATCATTTAGTATGTGCAAGAGTGTAATGGAAACGCTCAGCAAACTTATTTGGCAGGCATTATAAGAGAAAAATTAAGTAAGATGGAGACGTTTATTGTAGAAATTATGAGAGTAGTTGTTCTGTTAAGAGTTGGACAACATATTGCTTCCTCCCATGTAGGTCTTGTAAAATGACTGTGGTGAGAAAGTTGAAGACATTAGAGCTCATAGGGAGTCTTACTGGCAGTTATTCTTCCTGTGCACCATTTGTGAATAGAATGGGAAAGGGGAGAAATGACAGTGCTACCAGATGTAAGATGGATTGTGGAGCATAGCTGTCAAACCAAGAGACTTTCTCCTGCAAGAATCATATAGGCATTTTCTTTAGCCTGAAAAACAATTGCAGTAATATTTAGCAATGAGATATTAATATCAGTTCTGTGTTTGAGTATGCTTGCCAGTTCCATGTTGTCCTTGAGTGGTATTTTTGCCATTGAGTTGAAAATCCTCTCTCATATCACTTTTCTCATGTGAATGTTGTCCCTCAGTGCAACTTTGTTTGGTGTTGCCATTACCAGCATATATTATGTGACCAAAAGTATCCGCACATTCCTATGTAAAGCGGAATTGACCAGTGGATGTCATGAGATGTGGACCTGCCAGGATAAAAGGACATGGTGAGTACTGGGTTGGTCAGAAGACCTCAGTGACTTTTGTGGACTAGTCATAGTATGCCACCTTAGTAGCAAATTTATCAGTGACATCTCTTTTAAAGCTGTCCAAGTCAACTGTCGCCACACATTTCTGTAGTTAATGCTAAGAGAATATTGAGGTGGTGTAAAGAGTAATGCCTCTGGTCAGTGGATGACTGCAAATGAATGATTTGGAGTGATGAATCAAACTACACCCTGTGGAAATATTATGGAAAAGTTTGGGTTTGCCAAATACGTGGAGAATTTACCTGCCTGCGTGTGTAGTGCGAACAGTGAAGTACAGAGGAGGTGGTGTTACAGTATGAGGATGTTTTTCATGGTTAAGGTGTGGTAAGCTTATTGTGGTTTAGAAAACAAAGTGTGGAAGGATACAAACACATTTTACACCCTTGTGCACTGCTTACAGTAGAGGAATGGTTTGGAGACTATGATTGATTGTATCAACGTGATAGTGCACGCTGTAATAAAGCAGCATCTGCGAGGCAATGGTTTGTGGACAATAACATTCCTGAAATGGACTGGCCTGCCCACCTTCCGGATGAGTTGGAATATCCACTTCATTTGAGATCCCAGTGTCCAACATCACCAACTTCTCTGGTTTCAGCTCTTGAGGAGAAATGGGCTGCCATTCCTCCACAGACATTTCGCTGAAAGTGTATCCAGTAGACTTCAAGCCATCATCAAAGCGAAGAGTGGACACACTCCGTATTAACATCTTCTAATATATGTATGGCACAATGGGCTGGACTTCTGGTATTACTTTGTCTCAAAAGCACATCTGATTAGTCTTTACTAATGAGTAGTGAGCATAATGGCATTTTTTTATAATAATGGTGCAGCGTAATGTCAGAGAGTGCACTGCAGGTATACTGTACTTCAAAATGTTTTTGAAATTTGCTGAAATATCAAACTACATATCCTATGCTTGCTAGTAACTAGCACCAGTGTATTACTAATCAACAATCCTACTAACTGAACATTAATTAGTCTTAAACTCTACAGTAAATAATAACTTTGGTCAATGATGTAAAGCCCTGCAGACAATACTTAGTACCCTCATCCCCCTCCCTCATGCTCACTACATCAATACCATTTGATAAGTTTGTCACACTTGCGTACCCAGGCATACGAAATGATGCACTTCTGAGGAAACTAGGCCAGCCTTGTTTCAGTACAACTTTGGAAAACCTGGAACTAAGCTCTTGCCATGCTTCAGTGACCACCAGTGCATATAATGGTGCCACATATGTGTTACAGGGAGATGGATCCAGGCTTGATCACAATAAGTTGTGAAATTTTCTCTCGAACATTGTTTTTTCAGACACTTCTTTTTAGTTACTTCATTTGGATCACTTGTAGATATTAGTGATGAATATTAATGTGAGTTTTCATTAATTTAATTAACATGTGATCTTTATTTCCAGTAACCTGTAATTTACTATGCAAAGGTAATACAAGTAAAACCAACTACTTTATATGCAAACTGTGTTACACTATTTTTTGTAAATATTATTAGAGTTTCACTATTGTTATTCAGTAATTTTATTTTAGCATATCTGTATTTTTGTTATATTATGTTCATTTATTTTTGTAACCAACAATCAAGCTGTCTTCCATGGATGATACTTCAATTGTTGATTCAAACAATTTGTGTTTCTGGTGCAAAGTGACTTCTGAGACTTGATCTTAGTCTTACAAAATGGCATATGTTACTTACACACAGTATGCTGTCGCACAAATTTAAAAATATTTTTTACATTTCTCTTGTTGGCTGTGTTTCCAGTCAAATAATTGAAGCCAAGCTACCCGCAAACCAGAAAGTTTAAATGTCTTCTTCTACAATCACAAAGTCATAGAGCTTTCAACAAGTTAAAGAGCAGAATTGATTGTTCAGACACTTTCTTTTCGTGGCAAAAACCATGGATTTGTACTACATGAAATGACCATGGCTTTGATTAATTGTTCAGAATCAATTATGAAAGGAAAGATTTACAGAAACATTTGACTAGAGCTACAGACAAGGAAAAAGACAAGGACAAAACTTGACAGTGCTTATGATTGATAGTAATGAGGTGCCTGATGAGGTCCACTTAACCATTCCTGGATTTATTGAACAGCGAGTTATTACCAAGAGCTTCTGGAATTAACTGGTGACCTTCCAAAGAACACAGTATCATGTCGTACACTTGGAACTGTAAGCCATGGTGGGTGGATGAAAAAGACAATTTGCACATTCAAGATGTACATCTTTTAACCCTTTCGTGGGCAAAATTATTGAGCAGTTTTTTTTTTTTTTAATGAATGGAGAGCAGATAGTAGTTAACAGATAGGTATATTTATCATACAGAATATCAAACTTTCTCCAACTGTGAAAGTGAGGTCACACGACAAGGTGGGAAGTATTCTTCCCACTGCCCTTCCTTGGAGTTAAATGACAAAAACAACTTTTTCAATATATGTCACATTTATTCTATAAATTTACTTCTCTTGTTACAATGATTGTTCACAATTACTTGCCATGAAATTTTCTGAAATTTGGGTCTATGCAAAGTGCTATTTGACAATATGTACAAACACAGCGAGTGCTCTTTTCCGCAGCTTTGGTACTACAATGACGGCATGTCCAGTAGGTTTCTCCTAAAATGGGTTGATGCTCCCCTACAGCCACATGATGAAAATCTTCAGGTATTGTACCCCTTTTTGCCAGAAAGACAGGTTTTTGTCCACACCTTTTTTGGGATGAGAAGCCAGTGATCAATTGTCTGGCTAGATGGATCCTATATGTGAGCTGATCATGCTCTCCACTTTCTCTTTTACTTATTTTCCACAGGATAAAACTGTTCACTGCAGCAGCGTCCACCAGGAAATAAAATATTCTGTGCCACCATTTTACAGAATGTCTGCCAATAGCTTACCTTCGTTGTAATTGATAAAACTTATCGACACCACCCATTATTATGTTGTATTCTGCCACAACTTCAGGACAAGAAATCTCTGTACTAGTACCATTCTTGTTTTTCCTTTGCACTGTGGCTGTTTCTCATGGGTCATGAATTGAGGACAGGAAAGTGACATTTTACTGCAGAATGGCTCCTTTTGTTTCAAACTGGAATTCTCCTTATTCCAATTTTGTGTTTTCCTTCATAAATTTGGGTAAATCAAAAGCATGTACCTTATACTATAGCTGTGAGGAAAAACTCACAAAATGTCATGCAAACAGCACTGAAAGACTCCTCTACAGAGCAACACTCAGCTATACAATGCCTCTGCGCGAAGGTACAGCAAAAACGGCGGGAACTTCCGATTAGAAGTAGTACCCTATACTGTTCGTTAGGTGGTAGCACTGTACAGAGGTGGGAATTGTCAATCCCACGGGACTAGGAGCAAGTTCATTGTAGTGGGAAGCATGTTTCCCACGGCTCACGAAAGTGTCAATTTCCTTGCAGTTATCTCACGTGGAGAAGTAGTTGTCAAGAAGAATGTGAGTTTTTTGTCATCAATCGTACACGTGATCCTGGCTCCTGTCATCATTTCTTGTTTGTGGGTCAACTGATGAATTAATGGAATATTGATCTCGCGGTTAGTAAGGATGTTGCAACAAGATTTCCCAACCATCTCTGGTGCTTTGTTGATGAATCTATGACTATCCTTATATGATGATTCAACAGCAGTTAAGGCAATTATGTCACAAGTTGTGCTGCAAACAGATGAAGCTGGACAAGAGGAAGAAGGAAAAAACAACTGAAAAGATACAATCTGCAGTGCAGAGATTTTCCTTCCTGTACAAACATGAGAGTTCTCATCTTTTATAATTCCTGGTACAGAAACTTTCTTCAGGAGATCTATCACCACAGACTTTCTCAACAAAGATACTTTAACATGAGAGAATGCTCTTATTTACAGAAATGCAATTGAAAGAAATTCAGAAGACAGTTATGTGCAGAAAGATTCCAAACTTATCGAAGAATAAAAGAACATTTTCAAAAAAAAATCAAAACTGAGGAATAGTTTTGCAGACCATTGATGGAGAACATAAAAAATACTCAACTGCTATGGGATTCTTTCTTAGGAAAAGTTTAGGTTCAATGTCTTATTTTCTCACATCAAATTTTGATTCAGTAGGAGCTGTAGATAAGTGTTTATACTACAAAAATTGTGTGTACATTATTAAAAAAAAAAAAACTTCATGTAATTCAGGAAGTTTTTGAAAAATTGGTTCAGGATGTTTTTTAATGATGCTGCTCTGATTGTGACATGTCCTAATAATTTTCTCTTGGAATAAAAAAGGAAATGCTGAGGATGGGAAAACATCTAACACTTGCGAAAGGAATTAATTGATTTGTATACTGTTTTCAAACTACAGGGCATTTGGGTGTCTCCCAACAGTTGTCCAATTGAGCAGAAATTTTGTATAGATTGCTTTTTTTGTTGTTGCTTTGAACAGGATCAGTAGGGACCTCTGGGGACACCTAGTAAAACATAGTTTTATTAGAATTGCTAAGTTGTACAAGACTCTGCCAGTGTCAACTTGTATGTCACCAGTTGCTTGTGGGATCCCAGTGGCTTTTATCACACAAACCAAAAAACTCCCAACAAGACTGTGTGTAACAGTTATGAGACATAACATCTAGGCTATCAACCAATCTTTCAGTGATAGTTGATTAAGAAATAGAAGTTTTTAAAAAAGCAATGGTCTGTAAGAAACAGTGACTGTATCACAGTGTTTTTATTGTAATGAAATGCAATGATGGCTCTTTTCAGACATTCATTCCATTTCATTTACATAAAAGTCTACAATATACAACTGTAACCCTTAAACTTTAAATTTACAGTATCTGTAAGGCATGGTCCATAAAAATAACGAACTTATGGAAACAGAAAAATGCTGGTCAGCTAATTTATTGTAATGGTGCTGCACCATATCCTGTAAGCCAGCAAGATTGTTGTTTTCTATGGCGAGATGGTGGTGGCAGACCTTCAAGAAGTAGAGGGGGAAAAAAACACGGTAAGAAGAAGGTATAGGAACATTAAAAAATCATTAAGAGGATAAATGGTGAGCTAGAGCAAACAGCATCATTTATCTTGAATGATATCAGTTTGCTTTGCTGATTGTTATTGTTAAAATTAAACAATCATTTTATTTTAAAATGCTCACTACTAAATAATTTCAGCTTGTAGCCATTCTCAAGTGTCTGCATTATGTATCAGATATGACATAATAAGTGTAAAGTAGCCATTGATAGTTTAATCGCTAGGGTGAAGATAGAATTTGCAAAGGATAATCTGTTAAATACACATACTTCGGTTACAGACAGTTTACCTGTCTACATTATACAATTTTATAAGCAGACCATGGTTGGCCACATAAGTGACAAACATGAACTCCAATTAAGTGAAGCCAGTTACACTGGCTTTCAGTCGACTAGTGATGCCACAGCATATCAAGGATGCTTTCCTGGGCATTAAAGTACAGGGCCATTACAAATGATTGAAGCGATTTCATAAATTCACTGTAGCTCCATTCATTGACATATGGTCACGACACACTACAGATACGTAGAAAAACTCAAAGTTTTGTTCGGCTGAAGCTGCACTTCAGGTTTCTGCCGCCAGAGCGCTCGAGAGCGCAGTGACACAAAATGGCGACAGGAACCGAGAAAGCGTATGTCGTGCTTGAAATGCACTCACATCAGTCAGTCATAACACTGCAACGACACTTCAGCACGAAGTTCAACAAAGATCCACCAACTGCTAACTCCATTCGGCGATGGTATGCGCAGTTTAAAGCTTCTGGATGCCTCTGTAAGGGGAAATTAACGGGTCGGCCTGCAGTGAGCGAAGAAACGGTTGAACGCGTGCGGGCAAGTTTCACGCGTAGCCCGCGGAAGTCGACGAATAAAGCAAGCAGGGAGCTAAACGTACCACAGCCAACGGTTTGGAAAATCTTACGGAAAAGGCTAAAGCAGAAGCCTTACCGTTTACAATTGCTACAAGCCCTGACACCCGATGACAAAGTCAAACGCTTTGAATTTTCGGCGCGTTTGCAACAGCTCATGGAAGAGGATGCGTTCAGTGCGAAACTTGTTTTCAGTGATGAAGCAACATTTTTTCTTAATGGTGAAGTGAACAGACACAATGTGCGAATCTGGGCGGTAGAGAATCCTCACGCAGTCGTGCAGCAAATTCGCAATTCACCAAAAGTTAACGTGTTTTGTGCAATCTCACGGTTTAAAGTTTACGGCCCCTTTTTCTTCTGCGAAAAAAAACGTTACAGGACACGTGTATCTGGACATGCTGGATAATTGGCTCATGCCACAACTAGAGACCGACAGGGCCGACTTCATCTTTCAACAGGATGGTGCTCCACCGCACTTCCATCATGATGTTCAGCATTTCTTAAACAGGAGATTGGAAAACCGATGGATCGGTCGTGGTGGAGATCATGATCAGCAATTCATGTCATGGCCTCCACGCTCTCCCGACTTAACCCCATGCGATTTCTTTCTGTGGGGTTATGTGAAAGATTCAGTGTTTAAACCTCCTCTACCAAGAAACGTGCCAGAACTGCGAGCTCGCATCAACGATGCTTTCGAACTCATTGATGGAGACATGCTGCGCCGAGTGTGGGAGGAACTTGATTATCGGCTTGATGTCTGCCGAATCACTAAAGGGGCACATATCGAACATTTGTGAATGCCAAAAAAACTTTTTGAGTTTTTGTATGTGTATGCAAAGCATTGTGAAAATATCTCAAATAATAAAGTTATTGTAGAGCTGTGAAATCGCTTCAATCATTTGTAATAACCCTGTACAACCTTTTATGCTAAACTCAATCATGTCCTTTAAATGACTTACTGTCATGTCTTCCTTGGTGATGCGTAATAAATGGAGAAAGACAGCTCATGAACCAGGAACTGTATATTAATCACCAGCATTTGTTCAGGAAATCATGCAATAAGGAGTCAAGTATGTACCACTTTCATTAATGAGAAAGTTATAAAGGAAATAAAGGTCTTCAAGTCAGTTTGTTACATTGAAACTTAAAAAGTATATGGTGGTGGTGGTAGTCTTCAGTCCAAAAACTGGTTTGATACTGCTCTCCATGCTACTCTATCCTGGGTCTGAATCTGCTTACTGTTTTCATCTCTTGGTTTCCCTCTACTATGTTTACCCCACTCTTACCTCCAGTACTAAGTTGGTGATTCCTTGATGGCTCAGAATGTGTCCTATCAACCGATCCGTTCTTCTAATCAGGTGTTGCCACAAATTTCTTTTCTCTCCAATTCTATTTGGTACCACCTCATTAGTTACGTGATCTACGCACCTAATCTTCAGCAGTCTTCTGTAGCGCCACATTTCAAAAGCTGCTATTCTGTTCTTGTCTAAACTGTTTATTGTCCATGTTTCACTTCCGTATGTGGCTACATTCCATACAGATAGTTTCAGAAAGGACTTACTGACACACAAATGTATACTCCATGTTAACAAATTTCTCTTTTTCAGAAATGCTTTCCTTGCCATTGCCAGTCTATATTTTATATCCTCTCTACTTCGACCATCATCTGTTATTTTGCTTCCCAAATAGCAAAATTCATTTGCTTCTTTAAGTGTCTCATTTTGTAGTCTAATTTCCTCAGCTTCACCTGATTTAATTAGACTACATTCCATTATCCTCATTTTGCTTTCGTTGGTGTTCATCTTATATCCTTCTTTCAAGATATTGTCCATTCTGTTCAGCTGCTCTTCCAAGCCCTTTGCTGTGTCTGACAGAATCACAATGTCATTAGCAGACTTCAAAGTTTATATTTTTTCTCCCTGGACTTTAATTCCTACCCCAGATTTTTCCTTCCTTTCCTTTACTGCTTGCTCAATATACAGATTGAATAACATTGGGGATAGGTTACCACCCTGTCTCACTCCCTTCTCAACCACTGCTTCCCGTTCTTGCCCATCAACACTTATAACTGCCATCTGGTTTCTGTACAAATTGTAAATAGCCTTTTGCTCCCTGTATTTTACCCCTGCCACCTTTAGAATTTGAAAGAGAATATTCCAGTCAACATTGTCAGATGTTTTCTTTAGGTCTACAAATGTTATAACTGTAGGTTTGTCTTTCCTTAACCCATCACCTATGAGAAGTCGTAGGGTCAGTATTGCCTCACATGTTCCAACATTTCTACGGAATCCAAACTGATCCTCCCCGAGGTCAGCCTCTACCAATTTCTCCATTCTTCTGTAAAGAATTCGTGTTAGTATTTTGCAGCTGTGAACTTATAGTTCAGTAATTTTCACACCTGTCAGCCAGCACCTGCTTTCTTTGGAATTGGGATTATTATATTCTTCTTGAAGTGTGCGGGTGTATTGCCTGTCTTGTACATCTTGCTCACCAGATGGTAGAGTTTTGTCAGGATTGGCTCTCCCAAGGCTGTCAGTAGTTCTAATGGAATGTTGTCTATCCTGGGGCCTTGTTTCGACTTACGTCTTTCAGTGCTTTGTCAAATTCTTCACACAGTAATATATCTCCCTCCTCTCCCTCCTCTTCCCTTTCCATAATATTGCCTTCAAGTACATCTCTCTTGTACAGACCCTCTATATACTCCTTCCACCTTTCTGCTTTCCCTTCTTTGCTTAGGACTGGTTTTCCACCTGAGTTCTTGATATTCATACATGTGGTTCTCTCTTCTCCAAAGGTATCTTTAATTTTCCTGTAGGCAGTATCTATGTCACCCCTAGTGATAACATGTTTCCACATCCTTACGTTTGTCCTCTAGCCATTCCTGCTTAGCTGTTTTACACTTCCTGTTGATCGCATTTTTTAGACGTTTGTATTCCCCACCGCCTGCTTCATTTATTGCATTTTTGTGTTTTCTCCTTTCATCAATTAAATTCAATATCTCTTGTGTTACACAAGGATTTCTACTAACCCTCATCTTTTTACCTACTTGATCCTTTGCTGCCTTAACTATTTCATCTCTCAAAGCTATACTCACCTCACACTCAGGGTGCATGGCAGGTTGTAATGTGTTTGCATTGCTTGAGGCAGAGAATGAATATGGGTACTGCCTGTCTGGCCACACCCATTTGTGGTACAAGTGGACATGAGCAGGAGGGGGGGGGGGGGTGCATAGTGGGACCTCTAAGAAAATTATTATCCATGGCTGGAAATAAGTCCAGTGTGTGCTTAGGATGTGTGACAGGGGTGGGGATGGGGAGGTGGGGGGGGGGGGGGCTCTTCTGAGATATGGAGGAAGCCTTGCCTGTGGCTATTGAGCGTGCAGGGTGCAGTTGTTGGCAAGTTGTGGCTTCTGTCATCGCCAGTGACTATTGTTGCTTGGATTCTGAGACCATCCTCATTTACCCCAGGTGGCTGGCAGAATTGCTGAAAATGGTTGGCCTTACTGATGGGGTCCAAGCAGTTTACAGTTTGCAATATCACACCCTGAGCTGATTGGGGTCCTTTGGTTTGTAATAGGGTGGAGGGTCTCAGCTGGAGGCTCCATCGATTGTGTTATGGTCATAGCTGCAGATTTCTGGACTTTTGTCATGGGTTGGAGAATTGTAGAGGTGCCCGAGATAGGTTCGTGGTGCACCACAAAGAGGAGACAGCTACTCACATAGCAGAGTACACCTGGAGTGTGTGTGGGTTTTTTTAGGCTGGGTAATAATTTGAGGTCATCTGATTGCTCACCAGTCAGTACACAGAGCATGAAATCTGATCATGTACAAGCTACATACACTTCCAATCTCAGTATTTTAACAGTAAATTGGCTAAGCATCCTTAAATATCCCCACCAGACGTCCTGATGGAGGTAGATGAACTAGCATGTGCCCCCCCCCCTCCCTCCCACTATTACCACTCCCGCTCCTCTCCCCTCCTACTTGTTGATTTCAATGCAGTGTGATGAAGTTCCTTAGTAGCTGGAGGTAGTGGCATTCTGATTGACAAGTTTCTTTCTGATCTGGATTAGTCTCCCATTGGTGACAGTATCCTTGCCAACTTTAGTGCCGCCCATGACACCTTTCGGCTATTGATCTTACGACCTTTTCCCCAATTTGCAGGTCTCACTACAGTGGTCACTGTATGGTGATCGTTGTGACAGTGATCACTTTCTGGTTATCATATCACTTCTTTGTCACTGCCCGACAGACCAGTTGCCACGCTGGGTTCGCCAAAGGATCAAATGGCAGTTTTATGCCTCTGCCATCACCTTTGTCCCCTCTCTGTTAGTGTGTAATTGATGAGGTTGTTGGGGATGTTTTCCAACACGGTTACTTAAATTGTTGCAACTGCTACCCCCTGCCTACAGGCTCCCTCCACTGGTGGCTAGTACTATAATGGACCAAGGTCATAATAATGGCTATCTAGGACCACCAAAGCGCCCTGCAGTGTCTCAAGTGACATCCTTAACAGACCACCCTCATCAGTATTAAGTGGCTCCATACAATGACTCACGGCCTAATTAAACCCAATAGAAAGAAATGCTGGGACTGTTAAATCTCCTTCTTGGGAATGTATGCCCCTTTGTCCCAGTTGTGGACTAAGCAACATAGCCTAATGGGCATCCAAAGAACAGCAGCTATTCCAGATCTCCTCCTTCATGGTGGTATTTCTACTGATGTTTCAGTTCTTGCTGAACACCTCATGACCCACTTTGAAACAGCATTGCATCGTATCCTACGTTTTGAACACATAAAAGATAAATTGACATCATACTCCTGTCCTTTATTGACTTGGTCTTCCCTGTAACCTGCCACTGCCTAGGAACTGCTTCACTGTCTTGACTAGTCAAACAGTATGACCCTAGGCCCTGATTCAATTCATAATCAACTGATCCAGTGTCCGAATGTGACTCACAAACCCCATCTACTCAGGGTCTTCAGCCACATTTGACTAGAGGTATTTGTACCTTTGTAATGGAAGGATGCTGTCATTATCCCAATCCTTAAACCCAGCAGAAACCCTATGTCGATCGACAACTGTGGACCAATTAACCTCACCAACATGTTCTGCGAACTGCTTGAAAGTATGGTAGCCTAGCAATTATGCTGTTTCTCAAATCACAGGGTCTTTTTTCCCTTATTTGTGTGGGTTCTGGGAGGGATGATCCACAACTAACCACCTCATTAGGTTGAAAACAACAATCCAAGAGAGTTTTCGAAAATGCCAGCATCTTGTTACATTCATTTTTGATGTACTTAGGGCATACAACAGCATTTGGTGCTATCACATTTTACTTACCTTCCATGACTGGACCTTTTGAGTGTCACTAATAATCTTGTTGTCAGTTTTTATTCAGGTTAGAGTTGGTACGTTGCTCAACTTCCGTTGGGTCCAAGATTCCGTCACGGCCATGTACTCTGTGTTACACGCCTTTTCTATCACCATCACCATCTAGTGACCTCCATCAGACCAGTGGTCACTACTGCAATGTGTGCCAACGATTTTTGCATTTGGCTGAATGCCAGCTCCAAAAAGTGAACCAAAGGGTTTCTGCTTGGCTTATTTCCCATGGCTTCCAGCTTTCTCCCACAGAAACATGAATAACAAATATCTGTTGTTGTACTGTGGTTCATCCCGACTCGGAACTCTACTTTGGTACCCAGACTGACATGGCTGCTCCATATTTCTCAATTTAAGACTGAGCTGCATGCAAAATCTTAATACTCTGTGCATCCTTGCCTACACCTCCCAGACCGAGCGAGGTGGCGCAGTGGTTAGCACACTGGACTCACATTCGGGAGGACGACAGTTCAATCCCGTCTCCGGCCATCCTGATTTAGGTTTTCCGTGATTTCCCTAAATCGTTTCAGGCAAATGCCGGGATGGTTCCTTTGAAAGGGCACGGCCGATTTCCTTCCCAATCCTTCCCTAACCCGAGCTTGCGCTCAGTCTCTAATGACCTCGCTGTCGACGGGACGTTAAACACTAACCACCACCACCACCACACCTCCCAGAGTGTGAGTGACACTCTTTCACCCTCTATTCACCAGACCCTGGTCTAATTACAACTGTATACTATGATTGACAGGTTTGCTGTTAAATGACACCATTGGCTTTGAAATTACCATACCCAGTGCTTCATTGTGGAGTAACAGCAGCCACTGCCACCTTCCATATTAGTTTCATAGACAGTCTCCTCGCTGAAGCCAGGATCTTACTTCTTCAGTTCCAGTAGTACCAACTCATCAAATTCTTTTTTTCTTACAGGTCATGTCTCATCCTCAGGTAGGTTTCCCATTTGGAGTGCACCTCAATACCTTCTCCCCACCTCTCATAAAATATGCTGCCATGTGTTCTCATGCAGGTCTCCTTGGTTAGTACCCATATGTCGAATTAGGACTGATGTACATCAAGGGCGTTAAATGTCACCTCCATGACCTTTTGGCATATTTTCTTCTCTATTAATTATGAATATCAGGGTGCTACTCTCATTTACATTGGTGGCTCTGAAACTATGAATAGGACAAAATATGCTTTTACATCTCTCACAAGTCGATAATAACATTCAGTGCTAGGAACATGTACTTCTTCAATAGACGTGATTGCTATTAACAGAGCCCTACATTTTATTTAACAAACCTTCCTCAACCACACTTTAATTTGCAGTGACTCAATGAGCAGTTTCCATCTATTGATTCATGGCTACTCTTGATACCTTATAATACCTGCTATTCACTGTCTTCTCGTTGACCTTATCCATACTACATGCTCAGTTGGCTATGTTTGGTTCCCAAGTCATGTGAGTATCTCAAGGAATGAACTGGCTGACTGTTTAGCTAGAGAAGTGATTACTTGCCCAAAGATCACTTTGAAAGTCCCGGGTATAGATTTATGTTTGCAGATTAAGGCTTCTCCTTACTCAGATATGGAATGTCATTTGGTGGGTTACTGCCCCCTCTAATAAACTTCGCGTTATTAAGTAGACTATGGCTGCATCCCTCCTGTGGGACACCATCTTATCAAGGCACCTTTAGTGTCGGGCAGGAGGGTTTGCATGTGACACTGAGGGATATGCTGGCAGTAACATAGCTACTGGCAGTGTCAGCCAAGCCAGACAGGCGTCAGTGCAGGGGTCTGACAATGAGTGTCCCACAACTTAGAGAAGAGACAGCTGTTCTTTTACCAGGGAGCTCCACCAGCAGTGGTTGAGCTGGGGACTGGTCATCCCAGCCAGATCTTTTTTACCATAACATCTGGACATACTTCAGGGACCATTTATAGGGATAGTGGTGGAACATAGTGCGTTTCAGAGAACAGGGGTCTTGGCTTCATCACTTGGGCCGTGAAGAAGGTCTCAACCTCAAGGTGTGCTGTGTGCTGATGACATGAATGGCTATTGAATTAAACCCTCTAGTGGGTAATCTCTGAGTTACCTGCCGCCTCCAGTTGTACAAGGCTAGCTCAGGTACGCGGGGCTTTGTCTAGGTCAAAATTTGTTTCCCTAGCTGCTCATGTGGTCCCTGTGAAGCGACTTAAATTTCCATCTGCACGTGACTGGACGGGTGTACTGCCAGGTAGTACCTACACTCACCAAACAGAGAGAGCTGGATTGGTCTGTCTTTGTGAGAAGTCTCAGAATTATAACAACTGGGCAATAGTCTGCCATAACACTTTCATTGTAATCAAGAGAGCAGAGGGAACCTTCAGGAAGGCATCCCCTTTCTGTATTCACAGGGCACTGTGTCCTTAAAAAATAGTAAAAATCTTTGTAATCGAACACTTCCAGTTGAAACTGCCACATTAAACCAAGTATCTCAGCTTCTGGGATGCATGACCTTAAGTGACTACACTGTCGTGGCTGAGTTGCCCAACACCCTTAACTGCTGTAAAGGCATGGTTACCTGCTCCAATTTAATGGAGATTAACCCTGAGGAATTACGTGGAGAATGGAAAAATATGTGTGTCATGTAAGTACAAAACTCTGTGAGGAGAGTCAGTGGCACATTGGAAAGAAACTGTATTATTTATTCCAAGACTCAGCACTCCAGAATTACTTGAACTCATTTTTGGAGGCTGTATCCATCTTCAGGTTTGACTGTTTGTTCCCGACCCAATGCGATGCTTCAAATGCAAAATATTTGGTCATACCTGTATAGCATGTAACAGAAAGACTACATGTGGAAATTGTGAAGGCTCAACTCACAAATCAAGCAATCCTTGTATACTTCCTCCAAAATGTATAAACTGCTCCAGGGATCATCCAGTACGTAGCAGAAAGTGTGGGGGTTTATAATGAGGTAAGAAAAATTCAGGAGTTGAAAGTTAAGAGATGCATGCCCTATAGTGAAGCTGAAAAGGCTTTCAAAGCTATGCAATCTCCGGTTTTTACTGCTACTTTTTCATTGGCCCTTCAGATGCCACTCGCCAAGTGTGTTGCCTCCACACAAACCTAGACAAGAGATTCAAGTATGAGTGCATGCACTTGCAATTTTACCTGTGGGAGGGATCTACACTTGGACACACAATCATTCAGAAGCCATTGATGATGAACTTGAAGCCTGGGCAACTCACAGCTGCACACTATCAGAAACCCACTAAGTTGTCAGCTGTACCCATGCAAGCAACTCCTCCCACAAGTAAGGAAAAATGTCACACAAAAGTTTGTTCGAAATGGAAAAAAGTTGCAGCTGAACCTAGAGATTGGCCTGCGCTCTCCTGTTCCAGTGGTTAATTTACTGTAGAGGATATTGAGATCCACATAGAGGACTGTCTAATGCTCCACCTGACCTGGGTAAATTACCGCCACCAAGGGAGAAGGACAATGGCTTCAACAGGGACTTTTGTGTTACTGTGGAACTTAAATGAATACCAGTCACATTTGGAAGAATTACAGCTCCTGGCCCAAGAGAGACCATTCTGCATCTGCGTACAAGAAACTCATTTTAAAGTCACTGACACACCTGCATTAAGAGGCTACCACCCCTACAGGAAGGATGATTTTACTGGAAACAGGACTAAAGTCGGGATGGCTGTTGTCATTGATGACCAATGCCACTCCTATACTGTCTCTCTTACCACAGCCATACAAGCAGTTGCAGAGGAAGTTCTCACACTAGTTAAAATCACAATGTGTTCTATATCTTCCACCTCATGATCTGTTGGACGCAGTGGCACTGACAGAACTCTTTCAGCCACTGTCCCGCCCATTCCTCATGGGAGACTTTAATGCACCCAGTGTGCTTTGTGGGTCTCAGCTAGCAGTTGCTCCAGGTGTCGAATATTGAGTGCCTCATCCGTTTAGAGAATATCTGCCTTTTGAACTCTGGTCGGATGACACACTTCTCCATTTCTACACAATCATCTTCATCCATTGGCCTTTGTTTTTACACTCTAGCTGTTGCAGATATAGTTCAGTGATAAGTAGCCACATATTTGCATTCCACTGACCACCTTCCAGTTTGGGCTTGTCTGCTGACTGATGGTGGTCAACAGGAGATTGCGAACATGGATAGTTCAAAGGGCAAATTGGTTGCGATACAGTCAGCAGGCCATCTTTGAACAACAGAATTGCACCCAGAAAATATCAGCTATATGACCCGACTAGCTGCCGCAGATTACATTTTCCCATCTAGGAACCACCTCAGATGACAACCTGTGTCTTGGTGGAATGACGAATGTCACCTGGCAATCAGAGCCAGGCATGTAGCTTTGTGGAAATTCAAACATCATCCAACTACGGAAAACTTTTGTGCCTTCAGAGCTATGAGAGCACAAGTGATGAGAGTGTTAAAAGAACGAAGAGGAACTCATGAAAGGAATAAATGGGTTCACTTCCAATGTGAAAGTTCGGCCCTCAGTAAGGCAGATTTCTGGCAAGGCAGTACACCTCCCGTTATGGCATTGTTGAGAAGTAGAAATGGGGACTTGATGGATGCACCTAAAAACATGACTCAGGTTTTAACTGAATACTTTTTAACTGTCACTTCATCATCCAAACAAATTCCTGCATTCTGGGTGTTTTGTAGGACTGTGGAGATGAGACTAGACTACTACTCATGTAATGAGGAGATCTACACACTCCTATTGTTCATGTGTGAGTTTGGATCTGCTCTGTCTGTGGCCAGACACGCTTCTCCAGGACTAGATGATGAGATTGATTATGCTGTGCTCTGTTACCTATATCCTGAAGCCAAAAGCAAGTTCCTATCTTGTTTCAATCAGATCTGGTTTGATGGACAGTACCCCACGACTTCGAAGAAGGCAGTGTTAATTCCATTATGGAAAACAGGGCAGGATCATGCCAACCCTGCCAGGTACCGGAATGTAGCCCTCACCAGCTGTATGGGTAAGACTATCAAATGCATAGTTAGCCACCACCTAATCTGGCTTCTCCAATCCGTTGTTCACCTGTGCTGCTCCCAGTGTGGTTTCGGGCACTATTGTTCTGCACTTGACAGCTTAATCCTACTGGAGGTGAAGATACAGGATTGCTTCCAAAACCATTTGGCTGGTGTATTTTTTGAGCTCAAAAACGAATATGACATCACTTGGAGGTACAACATGCTTCTTCAACTTCGTGAATGGGGACTATGTGGACTTCTTAATCCAATCCTTACTTGATGATCGGTGCTTTTGGTATCATGTTGGTGATGCCTTGTCTGTTTGCTGTGTTTGGGAGAATGGGGTCCCGCAGGGCAGTGTACTCAGTGTCATATTGTTTGCAATCGCTATAGTGGCATGTCCTCCATAGTCAGGAGTACTGTTAACTTTGTTTGTGGATGACTTTGCAATCTTCTACTCTCCCTTCGATCTTACAACGAGGCAACTACAGCTGACCAACAGGAGGCTGGAAGCTTGGGCCAGTAATACTGGTTTTATGTTCTCGCCAGAGAAGTTTTAACCAACCAGAGCTCGCAATGGGGGACAATAGCTTATGTTTTAAGGCCACTGTGCTTGTTGGGCCTACTATTTGACTCAAAATGAATCTGGCTCCCACACCTGAAACACATGTGAGCAAAGGGCTTCAAAACATTGAATATTTTGAAGTGCATGAGCAGAAAGAGGTAAGGTGCTGACAGGTCCCTCCTCCTGCAATTTGATAGGGAATTTGTCAGATCACAGAGTATGGCAGTGTAGTTTATGGATGTTACCTCAGGATGTTAGACTGAAGCCTTTTGGACCAGCCTATTTCAGTGCCTGTGTGCAGAGGCTGATGGACCACCATTTTGGATTTGACAGTGCCTGCTCCTGGCTTGACATGTCCTGAAAATCTAGTGTTGCCTCATCATTTGCATTTAGTGCAGCTGTCCATGCCAACTTCGAGCAGCTGTTCAAGAACTGGTGGTGGTGGTGGTGGTGGTGGTGGTGGTGGTGGTGCACTCAACATCAAGATCACCAGCATCTGTACAAGTTCCCAATCTTTAAGTTCCAGTCTCACCTCTTCCTGAATGATGATGAGGACAACACATACACCCAGTCCCCCTGCAGAGAAAATCTGTGACCCGGCCGGGAATTGAACCCAGTACCCTTTGATCCAGAGATGGTAGCCACTAGACCATGAGCTGCGGACTGTTCAAGAACTGACCCTATGCGACCGTGCCATCTGGAATATGTGCTGCTGACAGTCTGAAAGATCTGGATGTGTCAGACCTCCACATACTCTGCTAGGGATGGAGCAAATTGCCGCCTGGTGTCTTCAGAGGCCCAAAGTGATTTTAAGCTTGATACTGTACAAGAAAGTATTTACGTCATGTGGCATTTTTACAACTCTGTTTTCTTCAATTCTGAGTATATACCAAAGTTTGGTTGTTTGTATGGATGGATCCCAGCAAGAGAATGCCGTCGGTTGTTCAGCTGTTTTCTCTGATAGGGTTTTGAAAGTGCACCTTCCAGAAAAATTTACAAATTGTGATGGAGAGTTATGTGGCATTATGACAGCCCTGAAATGGATTCACAGGTGTCACAGTACACGGTTTCTCAGCTGTTCTGACTCACTCAGTGCCCTAAAGTGGTCCACCAAATGTGCCTCATAGACCAGTTGATTCAGGTCATCCGTGACTCCTTACATTGGCTCCAACACTGTGGCAAGGTGGTGATCCTTTGCTGGGTACTTGGACTCCTTGGGTTTCAGGGAAATGATGTAGCCGACAAAGTAGCCAAAGCAGCATGTCAGGATGGTGTAAAAGTTGATGTGCTGCCCCCTTGCACACTGTCACGTCATTACCTCACAGATGAATCATGCATCAGTGGGAAACAATGGTTGGAGGTGGCAGAAAACAAACTGCAGTCACTTGAATCACCCACACATGCATGACAGACGTAATGGCAACCTCAGTGATAGCAGGAAGTGCTGCTCACCAGACTACGCATAGGGCGTAAGGTTTCCTTCATGGGTCCATCACTCTGTGAAGTTTGTGGTGTGCCACTTTCAGTTCAGCATATTTTGTTTGCATGTGTCTTATATCCACCAGCATCAGCAATACTGGCACCAGTGTTACGTGAGTTTTGAAATTTTGTGAACTGTTGGGTTTTGTCCCTAAAGTGCTAAGTGCTAATGATGGCAGGTGGACTTTCATGCATTATAAACTACTCCCACATGTGGAGATAGCCTGTGTCCTCCCTTCCCCACACCCCTGCCCATCCCTACCCCTCCCCCCCCCCCCCTCCCGATGAGAATGGTTTCCTGACTTTTCTTCTTTTCTTTAGGGCGCTGATGACCCTGCTGTTGAGCACACCACACTCAAAATAAAATAATAATAATAATAATCTTATGGCTGCATGACACTCCTGTTTCCCCCAAAAGGAATCCACCATCCTATGTCGCTCATGCATTAGTCATATCATATTAACCCATAGTTTTATCTTAAGTATTGAGCCAGGTTGTGGAGCCTAATAGACAGAAGCTCACATCCAGGTGGAATCGGGGTTCCGGAATGTTTGCCTCTAATTTTGGTGGACAGCGTCTGGATAATGGAATATGGATAATGGAACTGGTTCTTTGTTTTTTCTGAGAAGGTGGTTTTTTTATTCAGGACTATAACGATTTAAACTGTTTTCAGGACAGGGCTGTCATTGTTGGTGTTAGGTTTGAGGTTGGGGGTGTCTCCCACTATTGGACCCCTTGACGCAACCTTATATGCCAGCCACCTTGATCATCCCTCTTTTATTCTGGAACACAGAAGGAGCCTCATAGAAGATCAAATAAAGACCGAGTGGCCTTGGAAATGGCATACAGCCAGCTAATCCTTCTAAAACCAGAACACAAAGGTGAAACATGATTGTGTACCAAAGGTCCTTTTCAGAACCAGCCTTAAAATGACTTAAGTTAATATTGAAGGTTTATGTGCAAATAAGGAACTTTCACTCTCTGACATGTACAGCAATGCAAATGTGATATTTTAATGCTGCATGAAACCCTTAGAGGATCCAATAGCAACATACCAAAAATCGAGGGCATGATATTAACTTCAGAAAGACCCCATGAACAGTACAGGGATGCAATATTAACAAAATGTGGTCTTACAGTTCAAACGATGGTGACTGTGCATATGTATAACAACTTTTGTCCGCTGCTCGCAGTCTCGCGGTAGCGTTCTCGCTTCCCGAGACGGGGTCCCGGGTTCGATTCCCGGTGGGGTCATGGATTTTCCCTGCCTCGAGATGACTGGGTGTTGTTGTGTCGTCTTCATCATCATCATTCATCCCCATTATGGTCGGAGGAAGGCAACGGCAAACCACCTCCACTAGGACCTTGTCTAGTACGGCAGTGCGGATCTCCCGCATCGTTCCCCTACGCTCTGTCACAAAGTATGGGACTTCATCATCATCATAACAACTTTTACCAATCAAATTGAAGATATGCCCAGTGAACCTCCATCTACAAACCACCTTGGTCAGATTTCAGGTTCAGAGAACCAAGGAACTTTCAGAACCAGACATTCAAGTTCATAATTGCAGATTTCAATAGTCACAGCAGAACATAGGAGACAGATTCCAATGGGGAAAAAGTTAAAAGATGGGTAGAAACAATTGGATTCAAGCTTATACATAATCTCAGATTATCAGCCTCTTTCAACAGTGGGCAGTGATTTTGTGGATACAACCCTGACAGCAATTTGTAACAGACTGGATAGTTGAGCTATCAGTTAAGTCAGTAGAAGATGCACTACCAAAGTCTCAACATAGACCCATCTCACTGACTGTAAAAGCAGTAGTGTGCCAAGATACTGTAAAATTTAAGAGGTGGTTCAGATTGGAGAAACCACATTGGAAATTTTTCACAAAGGAACTGGATGCCGAGATTGATGAAGTACCTCTAGTCCTCAGCTCCTATGGCACTTTTGTACAGCTCACCAGACGAATATCTCGGAAACACATCGCTAGAGGCTGCAGGAAGGAATACCTAGCTTATTTATTTTGCTTCTGTCTCGCCCATGCATCAGCTCAGTAGTGGGTCAGATATGGGGGAGGTACCTTTTGCCACAGATTAGCTCTGGTGGGAGGAGTGGTTGGCCTGTCTGCTCTCTGGCCTCCAGACTGGACCAACTCATATACATTTACTTCTTTCAGTTTTTTCTCATCTCTGGCAACAGTATTGCTTCCATTGATTCAGTTTCACCATCCCTTCATCACAGTTTGATCAAATTTCTGGCTAATGTCACAAACTCCAGTTGTACTATCCCGTAAGCCGCCCCGCCCCCCCCCCCCCCCCCAAAAAAAAAAAAAATTACAACCAACCATAAGATTGAATCATTAAATAATGGCTATTCTAATGTTGTAGGCGGAAGTCTGTAGAGCTCTAGAAGCAGAGGAAGATCCAGGTGTAAAATTCAAAGTTGATCGCTGGGAAAGAAAAGAGGGCGGTGGTGGCATTACGTGTGTTCTTCAGGATGGTGTTGTACTAGAAAAAGCTGGTGTCAACATATCTGTGGTGTCAGGAACATTGCCAGAGGGAGCAGTTGCTCAGATGAGAGCCAGGTACTAACAGTCTGTTTCTCTTAACTTATAGAAATATTAACATTTTGAAATTGTGTTTCTTGGAAATGTTGGTAAAATTTGCTAAAGAAATACTTTTGTTTAATTTATTAAAGTATTGGGACCATTGCATCTTTTGTTCAAAAAGGTGTATGATAGTCACATAATATGACGCAGTGGATATTCGTATTCAGATTCCCGTAGTCTGTCCAGATTATCTCTATTTTATTTTTTTACATTTGAATCGATGATTGTAGAAACCACGTAAGTCCAAAAATTTTATAGCACAATTTATTGCTTTTACATACTTGTCTGGGGTCAACACACAGTGTGTGTAGAAATATGCTAGGCCAGTGTTTCTTCTCTAAGGCATAGGACCATATGAGTCTGCAGAAACAATATAAATCAATAACTTTTGTAGTTTCTTCCCCAGGCTGAAAATGGTTTTACAAGTCTCTGTTCGTTTTGTATCATGAAGGGAAATCAAAGAATGTAGTTCGTAGCACGTTGTTCAAATACATAAATGAATCTTTACCTTCTATCTAATGTGTGTGTGTGTGTGTGTGTGTGTGTGTGTGTGTGTGAGAGAGAGAGAGAGAGAGAGAGAGAGAGAGAGAGAGAGAGAGACAAACAAACAACAAGGCAGCTACATGTTTCAAAATACGTAGATATTGATTTGTTACACTGTGAAGAGCTGCCCCATATCGCGATTTGTTAATTGGACACCAGCATCCTGAAAATCACTTTCCGCTGATGGCATTTTTGAATGGTTCTAAAACTGATTGGAAACAAAGATGACTTCATAAACAATGTAATATAGTCTGATGAAGCTGCATTCATTGATGCATGTCCTCAATATATGCAGTGCTTGGTGCACATTAACATCAACACATGGGCTCGAATATTGTAAGATACAGTTTTGGGGCCTTACTTATATCCAAACTGGTTGGCTGCACAAAGGTACCATGCATTTCTCACAAAGAGTTTTCTTTGACACTTCATTTCCACTTGTTGTTAAACATCCAGTGAGTTATCCAAATGTTTGGAGAGGCATGGACATCACTTTGATGATCTTCTCTGAAGACATTGTATGTTTTTTGAAAGACATAATGTCACTGATAGTGTGGCTATTTTAGTTTAGCCAAGTTTTGTATTTATTTATGACCTATCAGAGGTAATTTTAGTTGAAATACATGCTATTATTTATGATTATTTCTTACTTACCTGAAAAATCATTGTTAAGGTCACCATTTAAATACTGTACTGTGTAATTGCATAACATTTAAGAAACATTTTAGACTACAGTATTATTGGGCAGACAAAATTAGAAAATAAAAACAAATGTGCCTCCATGCAGAACTAAAGCATTCATCTGTAGTATTCTAAGCAAACGCTCTAGTCACTGTACTAACAGTGCTGTGTTTGAGAGTCCAGTATCCTTTTAGAACACTTTATTGCCTAGGCTCCAAGTTTTTTTTTTTTTTTTTTTTTTTTTTTTTTTTTTTTTTTTTTTTTTTTACATAGATAACCAGTTTCAGCTAGTTCAGTGGCCATCTTCAGATCTGTAAAAGTTTACATTGAAATACAGTTCACTACGTCTTATCCAAACCAAAAATGTAGTAATACAATTCAATAGAGTAGATAACCTGTACAGTAATATCAATGTTGTTAAGTAACTAATCGTGTATTTGTGTACAGCACATAAAAAGATATAGTAGTTCATGGAACTGATGCGAATTCATCATCAACATTACACCATTGTGCTATATGTACATTGCCTATCCATAATTGCAGAACTTACAACAAACTAGACATTTTTTAGAGTGATGAGCACACTCATACGGGGGGGAGGGGGGGGGGCATTCGCAGAATCCCGTATGTATGATGATCTTAAATTTTGTTAGATAATAACTATAAGCAATATAGCACTTCATCCTGGATGGGGGGGGGGGGGGGGGACTAGTTGAAGTTGCCCTCCTGACTGAAACAGGCAAGCTGTAGATCATTTAGACCTCAAGTCGTAGCTGTTGTCAACTGGGTGGCAGTACAGTATGATACACCTATCACGTGAAATTACACCACTGCATATTCTGTTATGAATTAAAATACACAAATTACCTAAAATCTGTTGTTAACCATTAGGCTGTATGTCAAACCTAACAGTATGTAATAGAACAGAGTAGAACTTGGTACATGCATTTAAATTCTTCACATATAAGCGACACACACATTTAAGGTACGGGATTCGAGCTCATTTATCAGAATTTGTTGTATGGCAATGCCATGGGACAGAGTAATACTAGTGTAAAAGCTGTATATAAACTACCTGACACCCAGTGATATGTTAAAATACTTCAAATATATAAGCTGCACAGATCTTTAGGTTATGAGATTCAAGCTCATTTTATCAATTTTGCTACATGAAAATGCCTGGAGACTGAGCAGTATGAGTGCAATAAGTTCATATAAACAACCTGACATCCAGTAATTAAAAGGACAGGAACTTTTGGCAACTATTAAATTTCGATTCATGAACAGAACAGGTCATTAGATGTATTACAGGCATATATATATATGGTGACGCAAGCGCTTCGTGCCGCCGTGGGTATAAAAAGAGTAGCGATTCCTTTCTTATCACAGTCGATGCTTCTTCTGTTGGTGGCAAACAACACTTTGTTGACACTATTCTTTCTGTTTGGTCTATTTTGGAGTATTGTGTGTCTGAGGAACCTTTTGCGCAAGGTAATTTGACAGATCTTCATTGTTATATTAAGGTGAACGTTAAGATGTTTTTAGAAGAAGTTTGTTCCAGGATTGAATTTATGTTTGGTAGTATTAATGGAGTTTTTGATATATAATGGAGGAAGACATTCCACGTGGGAAAAATATATCTAAAAACACAGATGATGTGACTTACCGAACGAAAGTGCTGGCAGGTCGATAGACACACAAACATACACATGAAATTCAGGCTTTCGCAACAACTGTTGCCTCATCAGGAAAGAGGGAAGGAGAGGGAAAGACGAAAGGATGTGTGTGTGTGGGGGGGGGGGGGGGGGCGCGCGCGAGTGTATACCCCTTCTTTCCCCCTAAGGTAAGTCTTTCTGCTCCCGGGATTGGAATGACTCCTTAACCTCTCCCTAAAACCCACATCCTTTCGTCTTTCCCTCTCCTTCCCTCTTTCCTGATGAGGCAACAGTTTGTTGCGAAAGCTTGAATTTCATGTGTACGTTTGTGTTTGTTTGTGTGTGTGTCTATCGACCTGCCAGCACTTTCGTTCGGTAAGTCACATCATCTGTGTTTATATAGTGCCTTGTTTTTAAGCATATTGAATGAAGGTGCTTCTAAATGTGATAACAGTGTTGCCAAAGTATCACTGTGACATCAATTTTGTACTGGAAACATGCCCAGGAGAAAATTTTGTGATAGATGTGTCTAGTGAGTGTGTGTGAATGTTCCTTCACTGTGGAGATCATCTGTTCAGTTGTTGCAGATACGTGTATTCTGATGCCTTGTAAAGAATGCCTGTGAAGCTGTAATTTAACTAATACCGCAAGGCACCAGGAGCCCATAACTTTTTATTGAATTCTGAATATAGTATTGCTGAATCCACTTCACACACTTTTTTTCTGCAGATTATTGTGCAGTATTGCATTTAATGTGGTTGTAAGAGAGTCTGAAAGACATGTGTTTTCAGCAGGGGTAAAACCCCACATGGACAGAGAATGATAAGCAGAATATGGTACAAAATTTCGATTTGCTTGAGGGACTTGTTACTCATCAATCATACTGCCTTTTGCAGCCTAGTGACCGTCTGTAACATTTAGAAAGATTTGCACAAAACTACAGTAATGATCAGTTCAGATATATACAGCTTGACAAAAAAAGTAAAACACCCAGAAGACATGGTTGGTTATAACTGTAACATCATACCTGTACAGACCCCCAGCAGTTATGTAAATGATTAGAGTTGCAATTCTCTGTGACATGTAGAATGGCCAGCAGAGGGCATTAGCATTGTTCATGTTTATCATTGTTAACAGGCCTGCTAGGGTACATTAGGAACCTGAACATCATCAGATGTGGAGTGATCACTGCAGACGACACGGAGGTGCTTCTTACTATTGTTGTCAGAAATTGAAACAGGCCTCACCGTGGGTCTAAATTTCGTCTGCTGGGTGAGTTTTGCAATATCTAGATTTTTGGGACATTCAGACGTGACTGGGCCAACACTGAACTGCACAGGAACATGAGGGCAGGCCTACTCATTGTCAAGTTTCGGGTGGACCACATCTAACCACCATAAGGAAGCACATCATAACCCCTTCACATCAGTATGCGCCATCCAAGACCAAGTAATGGACTCCCTGCAACATTCTGTGTCATCCTGCACCATTGATCAGAGACTAATAGGAGCCAGAATAGGAAGTGACCATCCCATGTTTAGCCTGTCATTAACATTGCAACATAAACTGTTGAGTTTGGAGCAATGGTGTGACCACAGAGCATGAACTGCTGATGAATGGAGTTTCATTGCCCTCAGCAGTGAATTACAGTTCTGCATTAAACTGGATGACCATCGCCGGCGAGTATAGTAGCGAACTGGGTAGGAGTCCCATTCGTCCAGTGTTTTGGAGAGCCACAGTAGTGTTGATCCTGATGTCCCAGTGTGAGGAGCCACTGGGTATAACTGCAGGTCATGATTGGTAGTGACTGAGGTAATTACGATGGCTTGGTGGTACATCATGGACTTTTTGTGTCCTCAGGTGTTACGTCTCATACGACAGAATAGTGGTGCTTATTTTCAATGGAACAGTGCTCATTCACAGGCTGCACTTGTGTTTATGAACACTCTACACATTGTTGGGGTACTCATGAGGTCAGCAAGTTCCCCAGATCTGTTCCCAATGTAACATGTATGGGACCAACTTGGACATCACCTCTGTCCTAGTGCCAGTATCCAAGATATCAAGAACCAGTTACTGCAATTGTGTACTAGTTAGCTTCAGGAGAGGATGCAATGGATTTATGACACCTATCCCGATTGAATCACTACGTGCATCTAGGCAAGAAAGGGGTGCGACTCATACTGGTAAATGGGCTAATACTGCCAAGTTATTTGCAAATTTGACTCAGTCTTAATCACTGAAATCGCAGCTCCCTCGGTCGAAGGTTCGAGTCCTCCCTCGGGCATGGGTGTGTGTGTCGTCCTTAGGGTAAGTTAGTTTACTTTAGATTAAATAGTGTGTAAGCTTAGGGACCGATGACCTCAGCAGTTTGGTCCCATAAGACCTTACCACAAATTTCCAATATAATAACTGAAATGAATTTACATACACTCTCAACTCATGAAGTTTCATTTCGTTTCTTCCTCCACTTCTGTGTGCTTCAGTTCTTTTGTCGGATAGTGTAGTTAGCAACCATGTTATATCTAGAACATGTCAGCTTTGTGAATGGAGTAATTAGCATGGTAGTTAGACCTGGTGCTAATCTCCATATGCAAGTCACCCACAGGTTGGTGAAAACATGGAATCTCAACATATTTGATAGGGACCAGATGCATTGGTATTTCATCTCCAAAGTCTTGCAGGCATTGGGTTTTCCTGGTCTGCCGCATCAAGCTCTACCACCCTGCTGTGTTCGACTGCCAAGGTCTGTGGCATGTGCATTACAAGCATTAGCACTGACCATCACTGATTTTAACATCCACTTTACAGTGCAGCAGATCACTCATCAATTTGATGTGGACAACAATCATACATGTGAATACAGACTCTCTCACCATATCTGTTGATGAAAAGCTTTCGGGTTTCTAGGCGGCAGGCAGTGTTAAAAACCATGGCGTTTCGAAGAGTGTCATACTCGTCATGTTTTGGCGAAGTGATGAGATATTTCAGATCCCGTAATATTTATACTAGTTGTGTGCTCCCCTCTACCTGGCTGTGTGTACTGTGTACTGTCCTCCCAGTGGGTGGGAAGGTGGGTGAGGTTGCAGTGGTGGGGGTAACTCGTGCATGTTCGCATCTTTATCTGAACGTTCTGGCTGTGTCTTATGAGCAGGATCATGCTGGGTATACTCTCATTATATTGCCAACTATTGTAGAACTCCGTGCCACACTCATTTGACATCCTCAATCCCTGTTGACCAGTCTCTCGTGAATCCATATTTCAATGGATTCCTTTATAATGCTGTCCCAATAGCTGGTTGCTTGGCGTAGCACCTTGGTGTTCTGAAAGTCGAAGGTGTGGTCTTCCTTGACGCAATAATCTGCTATCTCTTGATTTCTCTGTATGTTCCAGTTGCATATGCCTGATGTGCTCCCAGCAGTGTTTTGAAATACAGTGCTGAATTTCCACAATTTATTGTTGGCCCTATTTGCAAGCAATTCTGTATGTACCAGGCATGTCAAATTTAGTGGGTCTTTCACAGAGCCAAACCAGTCTTTCATCTTTGGTGGTTGTCAGCAGATAGTTTTTATGTTGTACTGTTCAAGTAGCCACGCTATTCTGGCTGGGAGCAGTCCCAGGTATGGAAGGAAAGCAAGTCCCTTGTCTTCTTCTTCATGCTCTTCCTGATTTGCTGCATCTTTTCTCTTCTTGGCTGTCCTTCTGATCTGTGCTCCACTTTATCCATTCTTGTGAAACACTTTCTTCACTTGTTGTAGTTCGGCTGAGAGGCTTCCTTTATCACAGATAACCATGCACTCTGCATACCAGGGTGGTCAGCAGTGTCTGCCAGTGCACTGGATGGTGGCAGCTTGTTGCATACTGGCACCGGTCTGTGCAAGTCTTCTTCCTATATACAGAATGGCTATTGTACCATCTGCCTCCTCATTTGTTAGTATGTCCAGCAAAGGTAGACAACCATTCTCCTCTCTTTTCATAGTGACAGCAATGTTTTGATGGACGCTGTTAGGGTGGTCCAAAAACTCATCCAGTGCCTGTCTGCCATTTTCCCAACCACAAAGGTATTGTCGACATAGTGGAAAAAGTGTTTGGGTTTCTAGCAAATGGTATGAAGGGCCACCTCCTCAAAGGATAGAGATTTGTGATCCCTGGAGATAGTGTGGCTCTTGTGGCCACTCCGTCCACCTGTTCATAAAACTCACTGTTGCACATGAAGTAGGTGATTTTCAATGTGTGTTCAAAAAGTTTAACTATTTTGAACTCAAAATGTATGTAAGTTGGGACTTGCGAGTGAGCCTGCAGGTTTCCCACCTGATTTCCTCTGCCAAAACTACTGCAACCTGCATCTACCTGAATCTAGTTACTGAGGTAAAGCCTGGGTTTCCCTTACCGCCCCTATGTGCGCGCCCCCCCCCCCCCCCACACACACACACACACAGAGAGAGAGAGAGAGAGAGAGAGAGAGAGAGAGAGAGAGAGGGGGGGGGGGGCACACTTCCCTGCAGTATCAAATTAACTACTCCTTCATACTTCCTAATGTCTCCTATCAGCCTAGTCCTCCTTATAATCCAGGGAGCAAAAAAATAGCTACAACTTGTACAGAAACCAGACTGAGCTAGTGTTGTTCAGTCTTTATATCGAGCAGTCATTAAATGAAACAAAGGAGGAATAAAAACATTTAGTTTTGCTGGTTGCATTCTGTCGTACAGTGGATGGCAAAGGACTAGGAAGATCATTTGGTGTTTTAGATTAAGAAATGAAACTTCAGAAACAGTTTGAGTTTTGCAATTTGGGCAACAAAATAGCTGATGCTGACTCAACCAGAGGATACATAAGGTACAGACTGGTAACATAAGCAAAATTTTTCAGAAAAAGAGAAATATTTTAACATAGAATATAAATTTAAATTTTAGGAAGCCTTTTTTTAAAAGCAGTTGTCTGGACCATAATGTTGTAAGGGAGTGAAATGTGGATGGTAAACAGTTGAGACAAGAAAAGAATAAAAGATTAGATTTTGGGAGGATGTTGAAGATTCGATGGATAGATTGGATAATAATGATTAAGTACTGAATCGAACTGGGGAGAAAAGAAATCCATGGCATAACTTGACTAAAATAAGGGATTGGTTGATAGGACATATCTTGAGGCATCAAGGAAATGTCAGTTTGATACTTAACGAAAGTGTGTGTGGGGGTGGGGGGGGGGGGAGGGGGGGCCGTGTAAGGCTGTAGAGGGAGACAAGGACTGGGCTACAAGTAGCTGGTTCATGTGAATACAGTTTGTAATAGTTACACAGAGATAAACAGACCTACACAGGATAGACTAGCCTTGAGAACTGCATCAAACCAGTTTTATGACTGAAGGTAATAACAACAGCCACATGTTAATTGAGTGCATGTGTTTGAAATGTGATACAAATACAAGCACAGTGTGAAAATTATAGTGACAAAGACAAATGCCAAACTGTGATTCATAAATAATTTTGGGGCAAGTATAGCTTTTTGAGAAAAAAAGTTTGTCGCAGAAAAAGTATGGGCTCATTTGGTTAGAATAACAGGTTCCCAGAGACACTCCATTCCATGATTATTCAAGAGAAACATTACTCAAAAATTTCTAGAAATCTGCCTGCACTTTGTTTTCTAAGAACCCATTGATGTACCATTCCCATGACACAAAAGAATCACATAGGATAAGATGAGAAAGATTAGGACATATTCAGTACCTTACATGTAGTTGTATGTGTGACACCTGGGAAGGGAACATGGAGGTAAAGGATAATAACAGTTTTATGGCTAGCAATTTGTGGAGTGTCAATTTAGATATAGAAATCAGCACTTTGATATATGTATGTTCTTTAATAAATACGAAGCATAAGGCAAACAAACAAGCAGCTTCAAAATATGCATATCGGGACCAGTGCAGACAATTCCGTGTCCCAGTGCAGACAATTTTGCGTCACGCATGAGCGAACAGCCCCCGCACACCTGTAGCAGACAAGCCACTGCTTACCACTACCTGTAGCCTGGCTTTCCCTCGTCCTCCTCTGAATGGAACATTGGCACATCACATGGCAGCTATTTCAAGGCTTGGTAGATTAGCAACAATGACATACTGAATATCTGGAGAAAATTCAGTAGAATTGAGTTTCTCCAGATCGTCAGTGACAAACCTTGTGTGATATAAGATAGCAAGAGTTGTTTACTTACTTGTATTGCTTTGTAGGCTGAAAGACCTAAACTTCAAAATACACAAAAACCAGTGCACGTGGACAAAAAGGAAAAAAATACTGTCTATGATAAGTGAAGGTTACTGCAGTTTAATGTCAAGTCTAGAGTGATTGATAAACAAATTTGATTGTCATGCAAACAGTGAATTCTCAGGCCCTGTTGGAACTCTTTGTAGAGACATTGGAAGTGATGTAAAAAAAACTGAAATGATGCCAATGTCATACAGACCTTATCAGTACCAGAGCACTCTTCCATGATCATAGCACTGATAAAATTAACATGGACAGAAACAAACACAGATGCTGTTTTGAAAAGTTTATTACAGGATTGTCACCTAGTACATACACATACCTTATGAACCAAGAGAAAGCCTCATAACATTTCCAGGTGCTTGATCATGCTATGAAGAAAGATAAGAATTCTGCAAGGCATGAATGTTACCTGTTTCAGCAGAAAGTGTAGTGTCCTAGATAGTGCTGCAAACTGTGGAAATGGCATCTACTTAATTTTTTTTAAATATAATTTTTAATATAATATTTTGATATGTTAAAAACAAAGCAACATCATAGTCAATGAAAATATGGTTAACTTCTTGTTTCAAAAGAAATAGGCATGTCTATTTTAATTAGATTCAATGAAACTAAATAAAAAATGAATCCATAAAAACGACAACTTAAAACAATTGACATTTATGAAGGCAGCATGATGTGCAAAGTCTACTCACTCAACCTGGTCATGGTTTTAATGCTGACGGTCATCAATTTAAGAAAAGTTCACTGCTTTCAGAGACATCTGTTACAGTAATTAAAACTAGTTCCATACAAAAGATGTTAAGTATTTAATATGTGATTATTGTATGTAACAAAAGCTGGACTTCCAAATTTGTTTTTTTCAGACTAAATTAAACTCTTTTTGAGCAAGTGCAGCACAATCTAGGATGAAACTAATATGATTACCATATTACCCTCCCTTTTATCCGCAACAAGCTTCACCTGAAATACTTTTGTTATAGGCTGCTTATTTTTCAAACATACCCAGATAGTCATGCATATTAAAGTGCCACTTGCAGGGATAGGGAAGTACGCTGGCCCCAGATCAAATCTGCCTGGCAGATTGGCGATGAGTCTGTGGGCCAACATTCCTGGATGAGGGTTTTAGGCAGTTCCCCACATCACACTTGGTGAACTACAGGCAAGTCCCCAAATCTCACCTCAGTTATAAGACTTGCAAGTATTTAGAAAGCTTTGGCTCACCTTCATGTGAATAACAAGAAGAAGAAGAAGAAGTAGAAACGATGGGCTATATATTTTTCAAGATATCATTATGCAAAGATTAAAATGTGCCATCCTGTATATAGTAGATATAGATCTCATTTGCTGATCTGAGTTACAGATTCTATCAAAAAGCAGTAGTTTTTGAAGATCATAGGAGACAGTAGGTTTTCTTAATCCTCCAAAACTGGGGCGATATGCGTTTGCGTGATTATAATGCCATTTCTCACACTGAAACAATTCTCTGTAAGATCCTACAAAGTAAAGGAATGTTCAGTTTTAATCTTCTGGTGTGAACATGAGTTTCAGTACTTTAAATTATTCTAATAAGACAATACTATTTTTGCTCTCTGCCAATTTGAATCCAGAACAAAAATTTAACAGCCATAGAGAAATCATCTACATTGTTATTGGTACGTTTGGTTAATATGAGGAAATACTGAGTATACTTTACTGAGAAAGTCCTGATGAAATATTGATAGATTTCCTACTGTTAAGGAAACACAGCTTGAGACTAAAGCATTAGTTAATCAGCCAAAAATGTTTACTAAATATGTAAACATAGGTAGTTCTTATTTAAATGTGTGAGCTTATTTTTACGTCTGTGTGTGTGTGTGTGTGTGTGTGTGTGTGTGTGTGTGGGTGGGTGGGTGGGTGGGTGGGTAGGTAGGTAGGGCTCAAGTAGCACATTTTAATAAGTATTTGCAACCATACTATTAATTTATTAATAATAATGGAATAGAAGATACTTTCCATGAAGGAAATACACTCTACTATTAAGTCGTGCCCCCACTGTATATCTTTGTGAAGCCACTGTTTAAAACTACATCTTAATTTTTAAAAGATGTGATGTAGCTCTAATGTGCAACATTTTAATATTGTTATAGAGGGAGAAAGAACCTTGAGGGAAGCCTTCCATTTTTTGCAGCTGGTGTAAGTGCTGTAATTCATCCTCGTAACCCAATGGTACCAACAATTCATTTTAACTACCGCTACTTTGAAATAAAAGATAAAGAAGGAAAAACACAGGTGTGTGAAAGTTAAATTGTTTTAATTCAATGCATATTTTCATTGAGAAGTTTCACAAAGTTTGGCAGTTCTTACTGGCAAAACTTCTATACATAAGTATATTTGTTCTCGCCATTTAAATTTGTATTTGTTTTCAATCTTTTTAGTGGTGGTTTGGTGGCGGCACTGATTTGACTCCTTACTATCTCAATGAAGATGACTCAAAACACTTCCATCAAGTGCTGAAAGAAGCCTGTGATAAGATTGATGATACATACTACCCAAAATTCAAAGAATGGTGTGATAATTACTTTTATATCACCCACAGGGGTATGTTGCAGCCATTATGCAATTATAAAAAGTTTGGAGTATTACAAAGACTAGATATACTGCTTTAGGGAAAAAACATAGAACAAAGCCTTTTTTAAGTATTTTCTGATGTCTCGTGTCTTTCTCCCCCCCCCCTTTTTTTTTTGGTGGGGGGGTTCCTTATTCTGCCAGCTTGCATTTGTCCAATAGTAGTTTGATAGTTGTTTCATTGTGGTTTCTGAGTGTCCACTCTCAAACGTCTCCTACTAGTTTGCAACTTGCAGATCACGTCTGTTGACAGTCGTCATCTATCTTGCTTCTAGTGTATGTCTTGCTTATCTACAGCAGTAGTTAATTATTTTGTTTTGCTAGTTTTCTCTTTGACATCACTTTCTCTCTCAATCAGTTTTGTGATGTGAATATTTTTATTGTATATTTGTGATATGAGCTATGTACTCATATATAGATAACCATAACCTTCAGTTTCAACAAACAGAACACGCATATGTTTACATTATGAGTACCTCTCCAGTTGATGTTTCACTGTGTGTGTGTGTGTGTGTGTGTGTGTGTGTGTGTGTGTGTGTGTGCATAGAAGTTAGTTTGATATATAATTTAGATTCCTAGTGTTACACTACCCCACTTTTTCTTTTTTCTTTCTTTTTAAACACATCATCAGAAGATGACTTGGTAATAAATCAAAACTGGTAATGGTGCCATTTGAGTGATCTGAGGCTGAAATATATAATAAGAACTTCAGAGTACAGCTATTTTTGTGTATAAAATGTGACAGAAATTTGATAATTTTACTGATGATAATGAATGATTCTTCCATGCAAGTAGTAATAAATATGTGATCTTTAATTTTGTCTCCAACTTTTGTTACCTAAAAGTCCCTCTCTGTATTCGCCCCCCCAACCCTTATGCTATGTTACCTTCTTAATTTGCCAATATGAAGCCACAATGTTCTGTCATGCTGGACTATCTGACCTTTTGAAGACAGTCATGTACGTGCCATATTGATTTTTATCATTTTCCAACTTGTTTTGGTTATCGCTTTTGTGCAACTGTCATTTAGTATTTCCTGTTCTAGATTCCCCTCTTCCTTCATAAATGATTCACCCAAATACCATCAGTAACAGTTCCTTCATTTTTTTGTTTTTATTTATTTTTTTCAGGTACTTGCTTAAATATACCCATTGAGGAGACACTCCACCTCATTAGAATTACCTTGATAGTCCCTTGCATTTCCCAATTTAGGCCTTGAAATTTAGGTATTGATTTCACAGTACATGTTTAATGTCAGTTAACAAAAGTTTTAAGTCTTCATTTTGTTGTATATTTTCACATAAAATTACACACATTTTACAGTGCAGTGTATCGTGAGAAGTCGCGCATCATTAGGGAACTGTTGAACCTCCCTGTGGTCTGCACTTGGAATTCAGTACTTCTTTCTCTCATCCATACCATCTCTCTTTTCTAATATCATTTGTTTGCAGTCCTCATATGTAGAGGGCTGGAGAATAGCTCTTAAATTCTTCATGTTTTACTGTTTCTCAAAACTTTGTGAGTGGATTTTTGTAAGTTTTGCAAGGTAGATGCTGATTATCTTAAAGAGTCTACGAATTCTGGTTTTTTGACATTTCTGTGACGCTTTCCCATCAGTCACACACACCTGTGACTATTTGTGCACCACTTCTTTGTATGCATTCAATATCCTCTGTCAGTCATATTTGGTGTGGGTCCCACACACTTGAACAGTATTCTAAGATGGGATACATAAGTGTTTTGTAGGCAGTCTCTTTTGTAGATTAGCGGAATTCACTAGTATTCCATCAGTGAACTGTTATATCTTGTGTAGTGAGATGGTAGCATCTATGAAAATGTTTGCAATGAGCATGGAGTACCAAGATACATGGTGCACATGATAAACACTGAGAGTCAACCTAACAGGTGACATGAGAGTCCAAAAGTGTAACTGGGTACAAATATGAAACTATCAGAGTGCAACAGTGCGAATAAATCACAACATGAAATGCAGGCAAACATGCGTTGAGTAAACAAAAATATGGGCTAAAGCTAACATGCAACTGACACCAGCATCCATGTGGTTTTTATCGGGAAAACTGCAATTCCTTGTATGCAGCACTCGCACCACGTACGGTGAAATTACAGACCAGCCCCAAATAATGACCATGAATAACTCCTCACATGACGTACAGGATTCTGGCAGGGATACCAAAGAACCAAAATCTGCCCCCTGCCTTATCTACGACTGACGTAATGTGATCATTCCATTTCACATGTCTGCAGATGTTTACACTCAGGTATTTCTGTGGGTTGCCTGATTCCAGTTGGGATTTAGATAGCCAATATCCCTTTAGTACATTGATACAAAACATTATCTGCGATGGTAAATGAATCGAAAGCAGCCATCCAATTGCAACAAATGGTGGTTTTATTCAACCTTTGACCATGGTTTCGACAGATATAAACCCACCTTCTTCAGAAATACATATAACTAAAATTTTGCATTGGAAAACCTCCAAATAACGGAGTGATCTGATATTTTTCCAATGAAAATATGCTGTCGGCACACATCATTATTACATAATTAAATGTGCTGGCCCCTATGAGCAGGGCTTGTCAAGAAAGAATAGTTAAAATCCAGAAATAAAACCAATAAAATAAAATAAAATAAAATGTAAATGACCTACATGTCAACTCGTGCTCAAAATATTATGTAAAACACCCAGGCCACAGATTTCATCACTTGTCTCCTTATGTGAATCTTCATTGTAACATTTAGTTTTCTACTAATACCCCTTTGGATTACAGTTACAATAATCCATCTATTGTCTTTCAGTGTTGTATTTTCACTTTGTCTACTGGTACCATGTATTTGATATTCCAAGCTTGCTCACCCACAACCATTTGCTTGAGGCTTTTCTCCGCAGTCTGATCTCTCCTTTATCTTCTTTTTACCCCATTTTTCAAGTTGTCTTTGATGTTTACCTCCTTGGCTTGTCTTCCCTTTACTTGCTTACTGGTTTACTGTTTTCAGTAATCTTTTTTAATTTTATAATGATTTAATTGGTTTTCCAGTGGGTGAACGTTCTTATTTTGTGAAGGGTTTAGACAATCATGTGTTTAATTTCTTTGTCTGATCAGTATTCTGTCATGCATACTGACAAAGTAAAAATAATGTAATAATTGCAATAAAGTAGTATCACAATATGTGTGTCATTCAATGGCTTGTTTATATGTCTCTGTTTGCTAATGCCCAGTGACAGCAGACTGGTTGCTAATGGCAGAACACTCCATACTATATAGTTCGAACAGCAAATAGGAGTGAGTGCCAAAGAAGTGTGGTATTCTGTCTCATAAGCAATCATGCCATTAAAGGATCTTTGATTTGCTGTGCCATGTGTACATGATAGGGAGCTTACCATCCATCATGGAATCAGTAGTCGACCATGGCCTCTTCACAGTCAGTCTTGCAGTGGCTAGCTAATTGCCAAAACCAAGCAACAGACCACATTGCCTAATATGACTTTTGAATTCAATGGGAGGACCACTAGATATGTGCCTGATAGGGCACTCAGACGAGACATAGGAGCAGAAGACCCACTAGTGCCACATATCAATAGACTGCTCCTTTCAAATGAGGTTGGTGGTGCAGTAATTGAAGTCCTGGGCTTGGATCCAGGAGGAGAGAACTTAAAACACCCATCTGAAAATCCAAATACAATTTTTTTTTCCAGTAAATCATAAAAAGCCCGATATCTGTTGTACTGTGAAAAAATCAGTTCCCCCAGATCACTTCCACTAAGTTAGTACTGTCTGTAATGATGTACCTATCAACAAAATATTAATCTCTGATATCATAAAACTTGTAAGTAGTAAAAAACAAATTGCAATGACATGGCTGCACTTGAAGTAGATGGATTGCGCCCAGTGTTAAATACCTTTCCCATGTTTTCTGTCACATCAGTTTAAATTTTGTATCTCTGTGCTTACAGGGAGCTCTTACTGGAACGTGTTTTATTGCATTGTTCATCCTTTTGCGTTTTCCTTTATTCTAATTTCTCAACAGTGGACAAAGCAGTAACATTTTGTTTTCAAACCTCAAAATTATGGAACTTCTACTTTCTGTAATTCTCTTCCCATTGTGATCACCATGGTAGGTTTAGCTCCATATAAATTAGCTACATTAGGCTCATTTGGTTTGATTTCCCTTCCTGATTTTAGTGTGCATTTGTACAACTAATAGCATTAAAACTGGCCCAAGCCTTGTCATTCAGAGTGGTAATATTTCATTCAGTCACATTTTATGATAGAATAATGACTCGTTCCACATCATTACGAAATATCGTATTCATGATCCATGGAACTAGTATTAATCTAATCTAATCTAATCTAATCTAACTAACATACTCATGATGTCACAAGGAAATGTTCATAAACCAGTGTGAAGTAAAGACCAGGAATGCCCTCAACAGGCCAAGACAATTTTTTACTCATTTGTAATTAAGTATTTTTCTGAAAAATTAATGTTAAAAAATCCCCACATTGTGAGTGTTAAAGAACTGGGATTAAGTTTTGAAGTCCAGTGACTGTTTTGACATACAGGTTTTGTAAACATGACAACATCTTTCGGCTGTGTGCTCTGTTTGTAGTTCACATGGGCGCTACAGACTTCAGTGCTAAAGACTTGTCAAATAACTGAGAAGACAGCTTTTTTTCCCCCTTATGTAGTGTCGGGGGTTAGAATAGACTCATGGTCATTACTTTCCTGTCATAACAGTTGAGTCTTTTTATTTAGTCATGTTTTCACGTTGGTATTTTGACTGTTCTTGGGACTTCTGAAGGTTTTTGCTGTTTTTGCCTCTTTTTGATGCTTTTTCCATTAACTTTTTTGGCTTTTTAATTTCTGGTGCCCATTTTTGGGTTTGACCTCCACTTTCAACATTTTGCAGAAGTGTGGGCCATTTAGGGAAGGATGCCTTACTGTGGTGCATTAACTCCCCACTGTACACTGTTAACTTTTGCACCTGCCAAAGAAGTGGATCTATCTTCGCACCCGAAATCCAGCGCTGTAACCTGTCGACTGTGGTGGGGTTGGTATGTACCCTGTTGGTGGTAGCCCCCGACAATGCAGGGATCACACTGCTGATGCCTGAGCTGTAACCTCCCTGTGTCAGCCAAGGAGTAGATACCTATCCAATTCAGGGTACCGGGACTCCAGGCAACAGCTACTGTGCCAGGTGGCCTTTGCCTTGCTGGGATGGCGCGGGCCAACATGGCCATCTCAACAGCCAGGAACAGTGACTTTAATGCAGAAGTTTACAATCCTATGGCATTTCTGTCTTTGACCATACCTCAAGACAAGAGCCAGGTAAGGAGAAATGGAAGTTCCTGAACTGACGGTGAATGAATGTTTTGCTAAAACAAAGCCACTGTTTGTCATTGAAAATATTGAAGATCAGTTTGGAGAAGTTTCAGCAATAGAGAAGATGAGAAATGGATCTTTGTTGATCAAAACATCACATACCAACAAATCATGGGCACTTAAAGCCTGTGTAAAGATAGCAGATATATCAGTCACCATTTCATCTCATACCAAGCTCAATAGAATTCAAGGTGTTATCTTCCATTGGGACCTAATGCTACAAACTAATCTGGTGTGGCATGGATTCCATTTTGTTCACTGCATCGTGAGGGGACCCAAGGATAATACAATGGGCACTGTAGCTTTTATCCTAGTCTTCGAAGGCAGCATTTTGCCTGAGAAGTTTAAGTTCATGGTTTGTAGGTGTGATGTTGGGTCTTATTTTTCTCCTATGATGAGATGTTTTAGGTGCCAAAGGTTAAGACACACATTCTCCCAATGTTCTAATGATGCTATCTGTAGGATGTGTGGACGGGCGTCCCATGAGGGCAGCCCTTGCGCCCAAACTGCTAAATGTATCAGCTGTCCTGAACCACACCCTCCTTGTTCACCGCAATGCTCATAGTTCAAGAAAGAGAAGAAAATTCAAGAGTATAAAATGCTTGACCACCTGTCTTACCAATATGTAAAGGAAAAGTTTGAAAGACTTCATCCAACTGATACAGTTTCCAATTTTGCGACTGTTGTGTCACAGCCCATACCTCACGCAATGACGAGGTCTCGCACGACACCTCCTGGCCCTGGTCATTTGCCAGGGCCTGCCCCACAGTAGGGTGAGGGAATGTCAGTCAAGTACAGCCCTCTTCACTCCTGGAAGATAAAATCGGGAAATCTTCACAGAAATTGAAGTCTCACAAGGATAAGAAGGATAAGCAAAAAGATAAACTACTTTCTGAGGCTTCGGATGTTCTGCTCCCCATCCCTGCAGCAGACAAGCCTATGCATGCTGATGACTGATCATACAGTTAGATGGACTACATAGTGGTAGCAAAGTAATTGCACTCATCTTTTCCATTCTCCACTTTCTCAGAACTGACTCCAGCACTCCTTCAATGGAACTGTAATGGCTACTATCACCATCTGCCAGAACTCCGTCATTTAATGGTTACTTACCCCGCAATTGGCATAGAATGTCAGGAAACATGGTTTACAGCAACACACCTCCCTGCTTTGAAAAACTACAAACCCTACTATACCAATCGCATTAATGTCAAGAGAGCATCTGTTGGGGTCTGTACACTCATACACTCTGATACTTTCAATGAGCAGGTGCCCCTCACCACTGCACTAGAGGCCATGGCCATTAGTGTCTACCTGTCAGCTCGGATGACAATCTGCAATGTTTATCTACCCCCAAACAGACCGTTCCATTATCACAAGCTGTTAAGAGTTAGTGGAACAGCTACCTACCCCCTTCCTCTTACTAGGAGACTTCAATACCCATAATCCTGTGTGGGGTGGCGACACTGTGTCACAGAGAGGGCGAGTGCAAGAACACCTCCTTTCAGGATTGGACATCTGCCTAATCAACACTGGAGTTGTAACACATTTCATTGCGGCCCATGGAACATACTCAACTATTGATCATACAGTTTGTAGCCCGAGTATGTTACCCTGATTCGGACACACGTCCATGGCAATCTTTGTGACAGCAACCATTTTCCTATCATTCTCTCAATCTCCACTCACAAACAGTTGGGGGAGGGAATGTCAGTTCCCTTGCTCCCTAAGCCTCCAGCACTGGTGGTTCCCACACTATCAATGTGGCCACAGATGCCAAGTCGTCCTCTGGCGTCTTCAAGGATGAGGACACCAGTCAAGATGCCCTCTCTCTCTCTCTCTCTCTCAAGACATAGACCAACAGCACCCACAGGCTGCAGGCCAATGGTTGCTTCGGATAGCTAACTGGCAGGCTTTCTTCTCTACAGCCAATTTTGCAGCCAGTCGTGCGATGGATATTGACAGAATCATACAGGATACTACTAATACCATTATCCCTACTTCTCTGGCTCATTCTGATGACCACTGGTGCCATGGTGGTCCGAAGATATAGTGACAGCCACCAGGGAACGCCTCAGGGCACTTCAACTTCACAAGTGACATCCCTTTATGGATAATTTATTAGCATTCAAGAGACTCTGGGCGAAAGCACTGTTTTTAATAAAGGAAAGGAACCAGGAGTGTTGGGAGAAATAAGTATCATCTATGCGATCCCACACCCCATCATCCCAAGTATGGACTAAACTGTGCTATATTTGCAGCCATATACCACCAATGGCAGTTCCTGGCATCTTTGTTAATGGTAGCATCTGCACTGATCCCATGGTACTTGCTGAATATTTTGCGGGATACTTCGCTGAAGTGTTAACTTGCAGTCATTAACATCCTCATTTCCTGACCTGGGAACACTTTAGTTAGCACCACCTGCTATCCTTCAATGCACAGAGTTCAGGGTATATATCACAATTCCTAAGTGACTTTTGGGCTTTCCGGTCCACCACAGATCATCTGGCTTGTCTGGAATCTGCAGTGCACAATGCTTTTGCACAGCACCAACATCTGACTGCTATGTTCTTTGACTTACAGAAGGCATACAATGCCACCTGGCAACATCAGATCCTATCTGCACTGTATGAGTGAGTTTTCTGGGGCAGTTTACCCATTTTTATCCAAAGTTCTCTCTCTCTCTCTCTCTCTCTCTCTCCTACTTTTTAGGATCTGAGAGGTTCAACTCTCAGCAACCAATATATACAAATTGGAGCCCCTCAGGGATCAGTTCTGAGCATAACACTGTTTGCTATCACCATCAGTGATATTATAAATGCAGTGGGCCCCACAGTCTCTCCGTCTCTGTTGTGGATGATATTTGGCTGTATTATGCCTCTGCATCACTGCACTGTTGAATGCCAATTTCAGGGGTCTGTCTGGACAATACGTGACCGGGCCCTGAGTCACGGCTCTCAGTTTTATCTTGCAAAATCACGAGTTGTGCAATTTTGCTGATTCTGAACTGTGCACACGCACCCGGAAATTTATCTTGGTGACTTGTTACTTGAAGTTGTTGAAACTTTTCAGTTATTAGTTATTTTGTTTAACAACAAGCTAACTGGGCTGCCACGTGTCTGACAGTTCAAGGCAACTTGCATGAAGAAGCTAAGTGCTCTCCTTTTTGTTAGTAACTGCTTGTGGAACATGGGCCACATAGTTCTTCTGAGATTTTACAAAGCACTGATTTTATCACGCTTGGACTATGGATGTGTTACCTATGGGTCAGCAGCACAGTCTGTACTGAGCTTGCTGGACCCTTTTCACCACACTGGCATCCAGTTGGCAATGGAGACCTTCCATACGAGCCCTGTTGACAGCCTCCCGGCAGAAGCTGGTGTCCCACTCTGCAGGTTAGACGACAGCAGATTCTGGCAAATTACGCAGTCACATTCTGTCCGATGCCTACTCACCCATGTCATTCAACTCTGTTCCACAACAAACAGTTCAGTCTCTTCGCACAGTGCCATAAACTGGGTAGACCAGCTGGAATCAGACTTAATACTCTACTGGAGGTCCTCCAACAGCCTCCTTTATGCTGTGTTCCTAGAGCACCACCTAAACAAGCCCCATGATCCGTACCCTATCCTGTGATATGGAAGGACATCTTTTGTGGCCCCAAGAAGGATGCTGACCCCTCCCTTCTATGACACCTGTTTCATTCGCTCCTCCACGATTATTTTAATTCGGTATGCATCTATTCAGACTAATCAAAAGTCAATGATACGGTTGGTTGTGCTTTTGCACATGCAAGGGGACACAAAAAGCATTGTCTGCTGAGTGCCTGCAGAGTAAACACTGCAGTGTTGGTTCTTATATCTCAGGTTTGCGGTATGTCAAATCCCTGGCCATGAAGGACTGTCTGATCTATAGCAACTCCATAAGCTTCTTAAGAGGCATATCCTTGTGCAATCCCAAGAATCGTTTGGTCTTCAACATACAGGACCTACTGGTTGACATCTACAGTTCTGGAAAGACAGTGACCTTCATCTTGACACCGAGTCACATGGATGTGAACTCGCCGACCATCTTGCTAAAGATGCAACTACAGTAGATCAATTTGATGTTAGAATACCTGGCACTAACTTAAAATTACTATTTCAACTCAATATTTTGAAGCTCTGGGAATTGGAATGGCAGGCGACTACAAGCCGGAACAAGTTGAGGGCAATTAAAAGGTCCACTAAGGTGTGGCATACATCTTTCTAGGCCTCTTGGAAAGATGACATTGTGTTCTGCCAACTACGCATTAACCACATGAGATTCACCCATGAGTTCCTTCTGCATTGGGAGAATCCTCCTCACTGCCGCTGTAGTAGTCTACTGATGATAGTGCATGTTCTAGTTGAGTGCACCCTGGCTGGTCTGTGGCACACTCTCAGCTTGTCTACCTCAGATACATACGGATGATGAGGCAGCCACTACCAAAGTGTTGAATTTACTGAGGGAGAGCAGATTTCACACTAAACTATAATACTCCTCCACTGACAGTGTTAAGGGCCGTTGTGGAGGGGGCCTCCCCTGTGATGGGTACTCCCCATGTGACTGCAGGTTGTTTTCTTCCCCCATCACCTTGTTGTGCCCTTAGACCCTCTTGTGCAAGATACTGCCTGGGTTATCTCTATTTTCTTTTACCTGTCATGTTACCACTATTGTCGAGCCCTTTTTCAAACTCTTTGACCTGCTTATATAGTTGGAGCATCCAAGTCCCCACTTTTTTCACTTTTTACCTTTTTGTGTGTTTCTTTCATGAAATGGAAGGACTGATGACCCAGAAGTTTAGTCCCTTTAACAGATAATCATAATCATCATCAACTTTTCTGAGCCGTGGCCACCTTACTCATTGTGTCAAGGTTCCTAATTGGTCTCATGGACAGATTACAGCAACACGCAACAAATGGCCATGGATAAATGCCACATTAAAGACAGGAGTTGTGGTATGGTACTTGTCAGAGATTGGTATTTGGCACATTGAGGTACAGGGGCATGTCGTGTACCAGTGTGAACAACACGGAGGTAGAATAAATAATGATGATAACAGAATGACTGGAGACAATACCTGACAGTGGTTATTGGAGTGTTTCAATGGTAAAGAAAGCCTAAGGGTGTGGGAGGTTTTGGCTAAACTTTTCTTTGCAGTACCCATTCTTCCATGGGTGAAAATCCAGCAGAGTATGCAGGAAAGCTTCTGTGAAATTTGGAAAGTAGGAGAGAACCACAAGTGGAATTGATTCTGTTAGGGTGGAGTCCTGTGTTATGCTTGGGTAGCTCAGTTCTAAGAGGATAGCCACAAAAGGCCTGGTTCGAGTTC